>NC_090653.1:20552140-20817140 GCF_040937935.1 Hyperolius riggenbachi | reverse complement strand
ACCTTTATCACCTCCGAGTAGGCCAGTTAGACCCTCAATAACTTTTGTCTGTAATAAAGAAATTGTAAATGATTTTTAGTCCCAATACATTTTATTTAGTCCACTGTTATTATTATCTGGGTGGCCACTTACCAATTTACATTTGGGATCAACAAGGTCAGCTTTCTGCAAGACAATAATCAAGCAAATACTAAGCTTTAGTAGCATAGACTTATATGTATGATTTTTATGATTATCTTTGTTCATTATTTACCAGATAAATAACAATATATTCAAATTAATATACAGTATATTGACAAAAAACTTTAAAGGGATTTGCATGATTATAAAATAAAAACATAAACTTTCTCTTCTATTTTTGTGTCAAAGGAGATTGAGACAGTAATGAAAATAACTTAGAATTAGAACCTCTGTCGGCTCTTTAGGGATGGTCAGAAATGCCAATTTCTGATTCCGCATTAAATCCGCATTCCACCATTGCCAATTACCGATTCCGCTTTCGGCTACCAATTTCCGCATTCCAATGTGGAATTTCCGCCGGAAATCGCGGAAATTCCGTCCGACTTTAACATCGATTTTCTCAAAAACTATAAGGTCTTTTTGAAAACTTTTTTTGCATCTTGTTCACAAGATTCTGTTTATTAAACCCTGAAAATTTGGTGTGTCTACGACTTACGGGGGCTTTGCTATTAACCGCTAAACTGTAATGTAAAATGCAGAAAATAGGCAGATGCAGGTTTTCTGCATTTTACATTACAGTAGAAATCCGCCGATTTTAGTGGTTAATAGCAAAGCCACCGTAAGTCCTAGAAACACCACATTTCAGGGTTTATTAAACTGAATGGTGTGAACAAGATGCAAAAAAAGTGTTCAAAAGACGTTATAGTTTTTGAGAAAATCGATGTTAAAGTCGGCTGAAATGTCCGCAATTACCGCACATGCATTACCGATTTACGCATTCCGATGCGGAAATGCAATTTCCGATCGGAATTTCGGAAATTGCATTTCTACGGAATCCGAATGAGCATCCCTATTTATTACTGTACCTCACTTCCTGTTCCAAGGACCTTCTACACTGACAATAGAGCCCAGATCCTCACTGGAACAGGAAGTCAGGGTCATGCTGCACAAATAACAGTAACAACAATTCACAACCATTAACATCAGAAGTCTTGACAAGCAAAGACCACTTGGTATCGCCCCTATACTGCCACCTGCCAGGCTTTTCGCTAACTTTGTTCATACCACAGTCCATTAGACAGGACTTTAATGTGCTGGATGCACTGACCTATTGGGTTTTATGTAGTCTCACATAGCCAGTAATGGTGTGGGGTATTGGTAAAGAGTGTGATTCATTGAGTAAATGAACCCTATATTGTAGTGAGTAATAGTCACATTTCCAGAAGGGCTGTAGACAGTAGGAATAAATGTAATGTGCTAATTTTGCAATGTTATGTATTTTTTGCAATTACACAAGAAGAAGACATGAGGAATGAAACATAGATTTATGATTGGATGCAAGATATGGCAGAAATGAACATCATGAAATATGAATTTTCTGGTTATTGCAAATTATGATTTTATACCATAAATGTGAATTTCATGGGGTAATTACAAAAACACAACATTTCAGCTCATCACTAGTAGACAGTATAGCTGCCCATATGCAGAATTACTGTACAAAGTGATTGTTTTTGAGAGGTCACAAGATTCAATAGCCTTCTGTTCTGCTGTACAACACAGGGCTGGACTTGTCTATGACAAAGAGAATGGTAGATTAAAATATAAAATGAGGGTGAAAGCAGTGAAGTAAAAGAATAGAAGATATCTACTATACTCTTGTTATCTTGTTTCTTGAAGGACGATATATGCAATTGTAATATATACCCTTAACACATACCTGAATCCTGGTTAGGAGTTCTTGCACTAGGAGCTAAAAAAATAAATCAGGTTAGTTTCAAATTAATATTGAAAATAGAAAATATGATGATCAGAATACAGCAAAGCAGTTCATTAGAGCATGTAACCTGTCTGGCAATTTGGGCATCACCCTCCAGGGACCACAATGTAAATTGCAGCTATGACAGCACCAAATATACACTTTGGGAGATGGTGGTGCCTGAGTTTGGGCATTCCAGCAGCAGAGTGGGCACATAATTGGGTGCCTGAGGTTTAGGCTATTATGTAGACAAACCCCACATCAGCTGTCGGTTACTGTTAGGTGTAAGTAGCGAGATAGTAGAGATAGATTAGGGAAGGCAATATTAGAATTTTCGTGTCATTACCAATGTTTACTATCAGTATGATGCACTACCCAAATTAGTGGACACATTTTTTAAATGTTCGCTAATACAAACATCTCTAGTACAGATAAAGTCCATGTTCCAGATCAAGTAATATTCATGAAGTTCCTCACATTAGAATCTGAATATCTTATTCATTTCCTGAGCATAGCACCCCCTGTCTGTTAACCAGGAGGTTTCTCTGTTCTTCTGCTATCTCAGATCCTTCCTTCTCTATGACATCATAACATTGAGAGGATCAAGCATCAGCATCTTTATCAAAGATTTGCCAGTGTATTGGATTTCCAAATAAAGTCCAACAGTAGCCTTCACACTTAAAAAAATCCTAACCTCAGCTAAACTTCCAGATTTCTTAAACCAGCTATACCCACCTGCTAACATTCATTGGTAACATGCACATGGGGTGGGAGTGTGGGGGGGACTCTGCATGCTCAAACACCCCCTTTTTTGCTGCCAATATATGTACATGTTTCATTTGAGACTGCCTCCTCCTCTCCTCACTATCACAGCCTATGGAAGGTGGTAGTTCAGAGAAGTAATCTGAGCTCCAAAGTGTAAATAGAGATGGAAAACTTGTTGTCTTGTGGCTGCCATAGTGTATGGAGAAGAGGTGCTCTGTTTACACACACTGCTGGACTGCAGGAGTCAGGAGGGAGAGCACAATTACTGGAGACAGGTGACTGCATCACACACTCCGGTGTCCAGGCTGTGTCCTCCATGCCATGAGGAATGGAGCAAGGTGAATGCATTACTACTCTCTCTGGGCTGGGGTAAAGCAAGGAAAAGCCACGTCTTGTTGATGTGTTGGAGGCAGGAGGGATAGGTTATTTATTGCTGATGTCTGGAGATGGGAAGGTGGGATGATGGAGCAGGTAGTGTCTACCTATAGCTGCAGAGAGGTAGAGCAGTGAGAGGCCACTCATTGCTGCTGTGGGGGTGGGTGCAGTCTACCTACTGCTGATTGGGGTCCTTTTTTAATTTAAGCACCACCCCCTTGAGGATCTTCTGCACGGCCCTGATTAGAGGTGCTAATATTTGTATAGTGACCACTAGAAGACACCTGCAGTATTTTCCCTTTGTTTTGTCCGCTGGTTCCCTGCAGTCTTTGTCACTCTCTGGCAACACATTCACTTTTTTCTCATACTAGCTGCACTTCTCACTCATGGGGATGAGTTTTTATGAGAAAAAGGTTTTTGTCAAAGGAACATTTTTGGCCAAAAAATGCATTACGTTTACTCAAAACAGGTTTTTCAAAATATGAACTTTATCATGCCTTATTTTGACAGATACATATTAAAAAATAATTTTATTAAAAAAGACAGTTCTAATTCTTGGGAAATGTATTGACAAACCAAATCTGGTTATATTTTCCTATCATGCCATATTACACATTACACAGAACTCTTTGTATAGATTAGTTAAGACTTACCGTAATATCATCAAGGCCACATAGCACACACTTGATATCTTCCTACAAAAAGAGAAAAAGTCACTTTCACAATCCTTAATAATGTTACATTAGCATGGCAAATAAATGTCAGTCATCCAAGAGGAATATTCCTAAAGATGCACCTGTAGCACAATGTCACTGCTATACAATAACTTCAAGGCATTCATGCAGCCTCAAAGTGACTGCCCAGTGTGGCTTTATTACAAAGTGTGCACTTGGTGATTATACAACAATGTTGTAAAGTCAAATATAAGTAAATGAGATTTTTACTTATAAAGGTGCAAAGTTGCATTTGTCACAGAATAACTTCAGCACAGCCTAATGTTTCCAATACTATGAAAGCAAATCTGAAATGACAATAAACTGATGAGATAATGAATTGTATGTGTAGTATAGATAATAAATAGAACATTAGTAGCAAAGAAAAGAGTCCCGTATTGTTTTTCAGTACAGGAAGAGTTAAGCTTTTATCTATTCACAAGAGCTTCTCTGAGCTAGTCAACTAACTTGGCTAAACTCATTCCTGTTTTCTGAAGAGCTTAGAAAGCCAAGAAACAGTGACAGACACCTTGAGATAAGGTTTTACTGCAGGAAAGTTCTAAGGGTCATTAGCTATGCTTTGTTTAAGAGCTAAAAATACAGAGTGTGGAGTCTAAACAGCAATGGTGACAGTACAATGCAATATTATAAATAAAGCTATATAACTGAAAAGAAAACTATGAGACTCTTTTTCTTGTTACAATTGTTCTACGTATTATCTGTACTATACATACAATTAATTATGTCATAATCTTATTTTCACTTCAGATTTCACTTTACATTGACATTATTGATGTTGCTGCAAACTTGTACATAGGTAAAGAGGATTCATTACTCATTAAGTAGCCAAAAGCATGCAGATAAGTTAATACACACCTATTCAGACAAGCTTACAATTTGCTATAGCTAGAATTTGAAGCTCCCCGCCTCATCTGCTAAACCCCTTTATCTACTCCCCCCAGAATCTCCACCCACTACCCTATAGACTGTAGGTTTGCCAGGGAAAGGACTTTATCCCTGTGTTATCCTGTTTTTGAACATTTTATCAAATGAACATCTATCAGTATTGGTGATTTTTTTCAAACTGGAGTGGCCATCAATTGTATGAATCTGTACTTGTGTCACTGGTTGTCATGAGTGTACAGTATGTTGAACTGCTTATGTATCTAGGTTCCACATTATTGTATGCTTTTTGTACATTGTACAACGCTAAGGAAGATGTTGATGCTATATAAATACAGATGTTAATAACTACCTTCTTCAGAAATCAGTGTTAGACTATGATAGACATATGACTTTGGAAAAAAAAATTGTGAGCTCTTCTTAAGACAGACAGTGATATACCTAAATTAGATGTTGGTTCTATAGTAATAGATATAGTAATAATTATATAACCACCTATTGCTTAAGCCTTTTATGATAACATGTTAGGGTATTGCTAGTTGTGGTATTCATGACTGTTAATCACACAGTATTTGCTTGAATGTATGTCATGTATAAAGGCATTAGAGTTGCTCTAATTTGTCTTAGTTGTCTTAGGCCTCAAGAGTAGAGGAACTAAACACTGAATACTTTTCCCTAAAGATTAACATTGACAGCATTTCCTTACCAGAAATTCTTTAACGTCAGCATCAAAGTTTGTAGCCTGTAAAATAAAGGCTTAGTTAATCATGTGAATCATAGAATGTACCAGAAATCAACATCTACATTGAGGATCACAGGTAAGACAGATTTGACCTGAAAACAAGATTTATTTTCATCCACAAAAGTGTGTGTTTAGGAGATCACACACTGGAAATTAACAGAAATGTTACGTTTGCTGCTGAAAAAGCCTTCACATTTTCAGCTTAGCTATCAGTTTAGCTTTTTACATTGCAAAGATGAATGCCCAATCTCTTGCTAACCCATCAGGAAGGATCGTCAGCTCCCATTCCCATTCTAGATTATTGGTCAAGGTGGCCTACAGCATGGTAGGAGCCTCTGGATAGTCTTCTGACAATACTAAAAGAAGGCAGAGCTTACTGTGACTAGAAAGACAAGAATTTCCAGCTTTCTGTCCATTTTTGAAATTCCTAACTGGCTGCAGATTGAAACTAATAGAAAGAAAGATTAGGCCAAGGACCTCATAGAGATCTTGTAGTTAGAATGTATCCAGATATAAAAGTTGTTCCTAAGGAATCACAGATGGAGCATGAATGGCCAGCTAGTGTTACAGTAAGGGCCTTTTTTTCCACTAGTGCAATTCATTTTTTCCCAAATCGCAATTGCCAGCATGCACAACTTTTCTATGGTTTGCAGCGTAATCACAGTAGTGAAAACTGAAGCTACCGGGATGACAACACAGACCGATTGCATTTATGATTGCATTACCTAGTGGAAAAGGGACATATTGAATTCAGAACATTTGAATACTGCCGACCACCACCCTTCAGTACCATTTCAGTACCAAACAAGTAGACAGGATCAAGGGGAAGTTCACTGACTTGCGCTTCATGTTGCGTTCCATGTGACTCCAATGCCTCCTCCTTCTAGGAAACATCGGAGTCATGTGAAACTCTCCCTGACTCTGTCAGCTTGTCTGATACTGAAATTATACTGATGTATGGCAGTCGGCAGTATTCAGATGTTCCCATTTCCATATGCTAAGTTTAAACACCAACACTAGTTATAGTAGCATAAAAGAGTTATGGAGATAATGTTACAGACCAATCCTCCCCATCCATTCTGTGACCTATCTATACCCTCTGCCCTCTCTCACCCACCTTCCCATTGTCCGTTCTGTACAATAGGTGACAGTAACTGTGACTCTTCTGGACTGAACTATGCAGATTTTGTGTAATACTATGAAAGAAAAAAAAAATATATATATACTGTATAAATACTGTATATATATATATATTTTTTTACTGATATAACTCCATCCAGCAGTGACTCACTACTGATCTGGCTAATGATTTTTTAGCAGGAGCTTTTATTGGTGCAGAATACATACGTTTTATATATATACTTTAGGCTCTACAATGAACTAGCACTTATTTACTTATAAAGGAAAAAACAGACACTTACGTCACATAGGACATTATTTACCAGGTTACTTATGTCCTTATCAGGTACCTGAAATAAAACATATAATTTATTTGATAGTAAATACATCAGAAAACACAAGAATACTGACCTCCACTCCTGCTATGTCCATTTATCCGACTAAGGCCGCAATTCTGGTAGCTATGTGCGGTAAATATTTTTTTGTCAGTAAAATACCTCGGGCCATATGCAATTCACTTTTCCACCTGAGTTTTCTCCTAGGAGAGAATTTTTCATTTTCTTTTTAAAATAACTTTTCAACACTTTTAAACTTAAAAAAAAGGTGCCAAAGAGTAAATGATAAAGTACTATCAACATTATTTTGAGTATTTTCTTGCTTTCTGGTGGCTTAAAAGGCATTGTAGTGACACATTTCAAAATATCACCTAGGAGAAAACTCAGGAGAAAAGGTTAATTGCATACGGGCCCTCATGCAGTATTTGCCTCTTTTGTAGCAATTCTGAGAGATTTTTCCGCAATTTCCAAACATGCGGTAAAGCGAGCGGTAAATGCATAAAGTGCGGCAAAATGTGCAGTGCTTCAGCGGTAAGCATGAAGTAAATAAATGATAGTAGTCTTTAATTGTATTTTATAATTTAGGATAGTCTTTGGATTTTTTTTTTGAAGGGGGAAGGTGTATTTGATTATGTAGCATCCTATGAAAATAATATTTATAGGCATCCTCTATAAAAAATAAATAAGTAAACATTTGGAGTTTTATTTGTACTATTCTTTTCTATTACACAGCCTGAGTAGGAAATCCACTAAAACAGCAATAAGAACTCCTCTAAAAACTGCAAAATGAATATAAATTGACTTTACTGCCAGGTACAGACAGGTCTTAAATTGATCAGTAAATTATGTACTAACATGCCCCCTAATTTCCTTGAGGATAGTGATTTTCGGTAAAATGAATGCAAATTACTGCACACAAATTACTGCATAATTTACCGCATGCAGTAATGCATGACTAAAATTTACTGCATGTGGTAAAACATAACTGAAATCTGCCAGAATTGCTAAATGTCATTATTGCATGTGGTATATTACTGTACATGGGGTAATTTGCTTGAAAACCCTACCAGAATTGAGGCCAAAGTATCAGCTCCTAACTAAGCATTCCTAAAGATGTTCTGTTCACAACAATAAACAATAAATCAGTTGACCAATTTTTTCGATAGATCAGATTGGTACAGACTTAATGAAGATTGACAATTCACAAGATGAATTATCAGAGATTCAGTTTAATTATTCTGGCATTGTCGGGTAATAATATGAAGTTCTGATTGTTTAAACAGTATATTCTAATGCAAAGTTACAATGTTGTCTAATTTGATCTCTGTTGATTAAATCTATGTTATAGATCATACAAGACTGATGTTTATTTTTAAATCTATCTTCCAGCTCATGCTCTTCCAGGAGGAGATTAGCAGTGCTGTCCAATGCCCCAGTGAAAAGAGCTGTGCACAGGAGACAAGCAGTGTGAAGTGATGGAAGACTGGATATTGTCATTGGAGCAGCTGTCATGGCTGCTATGTTCCCACACGTGCTGCCCCATCGTAGATCCCTACCGGATCATAGAGGAGCAGCACTGAGCAGGCAGCTTGAACTGATGGAGGAGGAGAATTAGAGGTAATGTGATGCAGTGGGGAAGATTTATCTAACGTGGTGCAAGGAAAATACAAGCAAAAGTCAAGCAGCTGTTCAAAGCAACCAATCTCCTTTCTGGGGTAGAAAAAAATACGTTTTCTAACTGGTTTCTCTTAGTTAGCACTCCATTTGACTTCCAGATTCCTTTGCATCTTTTTTTTTTTTTTTAGTAAACTACACCCAGTCTACTTTATCCACTTACTGACTTCCCTACCTAAATATGTTCATGCTGTGTTGTCACAGTTTTTATCCCCACCATTCTGAACACATGTAATTCCCAATAAATCAAGCTGTCCCTACTGTGTGGTGGCTTTAATCTATATTCTGAGATACATATTAGTAACACTGCATAGGTAAAAGTTATACTGATATATTGTGAATATCTGCTAATGCATTTGTGATGGTCAGAGTTGGCAACTCCTAAGAAAGTTTAAATACCACAATAGTTGTTCATATATGTATATTTTATATTTATGCTTTTGTAAGGATGACTAATGTTTAGTGCTGACAGCGGCCTACTAAACCTGTTGGAAGAGTAGAAGGATTTTTATGTGTTGTAGATTGTAGGGATAAACTTACTGGCTGCAATGTTACCTTAATGTGCACATCCTGGGCATATTTACATGAATCATCTCACCTTACTATGTCTTTCTTAAAATGATTTACACAATTATATTTAGCACATATTTTAGCAAAAAAAAATACATGAACAAAAGACAATCAAAATATGATGCTCCTGAATAACTTAGCTTTAGTATTATTTTTGCTATTTTGGTCTTATATTATATATGAATCAGGTAAGATCATTTAAAAGAAAGGCTATGGGAATCAGTGCAACTTCTATTCTGATAATACAATATTAACATAAGCTATTTTGCTGTCTTGTGACAAAGATATATATTGGAGGTTATGATGAGATTACTGAATATTTTACCATCAGGCCACAAATCAAAATTATTTAGAGCAAACTCCCTGTAACAAAGGAAACAGCATAATTTTGAGTTCTGACATAAAAGTTTTATCTCTGCCAAATAAATATTATGGTGTTTCCTTTGTTAGAGGAATTTTACTTGAAATCTTTTTGATTTGTAGCCTGAAGGTGAAATATTTAGTAATCTCAGCATCATTTTACCCAGTCTGTTTATAATCTGTGCTGAATGAGGCCTACAGTTCTAGCAAGTCTAGAAGAGCACCAGCAAAGCAGTTCAGCAGCACAGCCTCTCTAACGCCGGTCAGTTTCTAACATCAACAGCACCAACAAAATTATTTTTCAAAAGAACAAATAAAAAGATATCAACAATCTGTATGAATACGTTACCGCTTTAATCTTTTCACGGCAGTCTTTTTTTATGCATGACAGGGTGGGTATAAGAGCATCTAAAAGAAGAAACAAAAGCAATGTTCAGCATACACATATACAAGCGTTAACATGCAGCGTATTAAACTTAGCATCATCATATACTGAGCACACAGGAGATGTTATCCATACATACCCTGACAGAGGCTGAGGCCAATGAGAGTGAAGAGGATAGCGATCTTCATGGTGGAGAGTTGTGGAAATCACACAGGTTGTGTCTCTGAGGCTGTCCCAGCTCCCCTTTTATAGCAGTAAAAGTCATTGACATCACAAGACAAACATTATATCACTGCCCATACTGGAACATGTCCCAGCTACTGGCTACTTTGATGTTTGTGCCTTCAAACACATTTTTTTTGGCAGCAGCTAAGAATACAATTAAAACTTGCCAAACATGTTCAATGCCAGATTTAAAGTAAACTTAATAAGTCCCGCAGGTGCTGCTGTTCCAACTGTAAAGTGATATACTGTTTGTCTGTTATTACTTTTGTTCCCTTTTCCTCTTGGTTCCCAGTATCCACTGCATTATTACAAATGATGCTTAATCACACATATCCAGAGAGCAAGCAACAACAATGTATCTCCCTGTTATTAGTTACATCATTTCACACAATGCCAGAGATTAAACTCCCCCAATAACACAGTAAAGGAATGTTCAACTACCATAAATATGACCCAGACATCATAGTCATATAAGAGACTTAGTTTTCAAGTTCTTCAATAAAAAGAAAAAAAAAACATTTCCAACATTTGCCCACAAACAAACAAAGAGATATTGGTATATAAACTAAGATACACCTAGAGGATTTAAAAATAACATCCATGGCATTTTCCAATATTCTTATGTCCTGTATGTATTACTTTGCTGATCTTGCTAGCAATAGGCCTTTGCTAGTTTGTGTACTTTCCAAATGTCCAATTTTTAAAAGAGGACCTGAACTCGGAACTTCCTCTCTGTTTTAAAAGCTACATAACATGATAATAACCTTTAAAGAAAAACATTTATTTGTTACAGCTGATACATATCCTGCAATAAATCTGCAGTGTATCTATTTACTGCATTCATTGAAGCAGGCATATTGTTAACATCCTGTGCTTTCAAATTAGCCTCTCTGGCGTGACAATCAGCTGACACAGCTAATGAATCAAATTACAACTTGTGATTAAACATAGATGGGGGGATTAGACTGGCTAAACTCTCTAAATACATACAGGGTGCATTTCTTTATATTTTACTTCTGTCATGTGCAAGAGTTTAGGTCCACTTTAATCACTTTACTATCTAACTACAGTATATTCACGTTGTTGCTGAAAACCCTTGAAAAAGCAACAACTTGAGTATTAGTCACTGGCTTTTAATGAGCGCAGCACTCGTGCTAGTAGGCGCCTGTGCTCATTAACTTTCTATCCCTAATTACACTAACAATGTCACCCCCCCAGGGTCTGATCCCCCCACCCCTGCCTGATAGCCTAAAATACACCCTCAACCCCAATTTTTGTGATCGGGGAGCAAGGATCAATAATCTAAGTATTTCTTATCTGTTCTGTTTAAACGGTGGTCACTGTCCCATCTGTGCACTAGTGCTGTCAGCCTTACTATGATGAGTGGATTGGACTAGGAGTGGAGGGAACCAGGAGAGAAACAGGAAGGCCCATAAGGACCCAGAGCCTTCCTCCTCCTTATACATATTGAAAACTGTGGTTTTTATAAGATGTTAAGAACTCCATAAAGGAGTTTAGTACTCCATAAAGTTTTATTGTATTTCACTAACAACCACATTAACCACTTGAGGAGCGCAGTGTTAACAACCCCCCCCCCCCCCCCCCCCCCCCATAGTGACCAGGCCATTTTTTTTCTAATTAGGCCACAGCAGTTTCAAGGGCTCGCTGCAGGGGCGCACAACTCAGCACACTAGTGATCCCCCTCCCTTTTCTCCCCACCAACAGAGCTTTCTGTTAATGGGGTCTGATTACTCCCCAGATATTTGTTTTCTTTTTATAAATATGTATTTGTATTTTTTTTTTAGAAATGTCACTATTTTTTTTTTATTTATTTCATATCCCTCCCTCCCCCTGCCAGCCAATCAACGTGATCGGCTGTCATAGGCTTCAGCTCCGTCATTCATGTGGAAATGTGTGCACATCAGCACGCGCCCATCTCCTGCAATCCCCGCCCACAGCCATTCATGCCAATCGGCGTGGAGTAGTCCTGGGGCTGCCGCCGAGTTCATGCCAATACGGCATGGAGCGGTTGGCTAGGGGTTAAAAATGTTCCTAGTTTCTACTATGTAATTAAGAAATGAAAATTGGAGAACATCAGGTATTCAAAATCTAAACAAGCATGACTTTAAAAACGGATATATTGCATATTTAATTATCTTATAATACCTTTTAAATCTGTAAAAATATCATGATAATAGTAAGCAAATAACTTTGAGAGTATATAAATACACTTTTTGGTGCATAAATGTTCCTAGAATAAATATCTTAATAATTATTATGCTGGTACGTGACGAGGTAACATACAAGTAAATACACAATCAAAGGACAAGGTGTAGTCTAACGGTCAGAATTTAGCGATATCGAGGTACAAAGTTGTTAAGCTAAATTGTAGCAGGGTCATACACGTGAATCAGATGTCAGTCGTATTGTAAGGATCAGACAGGCAGTAACAGAGTCAGAGACAGGCCGAGTCGGTAACATAAATCAGATGGCAGCGGTACAGAAGGACTAGACAAGAGCGAGGTCAGGAAACAAGCGAAAGGTCGGTACACAGGATAAATATACAATCAAGAATATATACGAAAATAACAAACGACTGACTAACTGGAGTAAATATATATTGTGTGTCTACATATTAATGTAGCTCAAAGTAGCTAGCTAGACCTAGAACCTGCGAACTGATTAGTATCAAGGTTGCCGAGCAATGAATGCTTTGGCCTTACATACATGAACTCCCTATCAGCAGCCACTCCCATTTGGGGATGTCACCTAGTGACATCACCTGCAATCATCCCTAACCCTCCTACTGAGCCTATAAGGCTCACTAGAACTCGCACGTGCGTGATGCAACCTTTGGGTCGCGCGCAAGCCGGAAGACACCGACGGAGGGAAGCCGGGGATGCCGCCAGAGGATTCCAGCGCGGCAGTTCCGCCGCTTGCCCAGACCACGCCGGTGACGTCGTGGGACCTGATGCTGGAAGGTAAGCTCATCACAATAATATATAAAAATTGTTTGCAACTTATTTTAATAATTATTTTTTTGTTAAGTACCTGATTAAAAGAAAAACTCTTTATGGAAAAATATATGAAATAATGATGACACTCACCTGTTTCATTCTGTATAAGATTTAAAGTACAAGTATTTACTTCTCTGTTATTTTTGTTTTTATTGTTTGTGAAAAACTTTAATAAACATTTTTTTTTTTTATACAGACTTTGATGCTACAATGACCTTGCTGAATTTCAAGCTCATCCCTTATTTAAACATCCTATATATATGGCCATCAGGCATAACAATATTTTTGCTTGTATAAATAAAAGTCAATAAGAGATAGCAGGACATCTAAAGGGTGCGCGGATCATGTTAACTTATTTTTAAAAATGATTTAATGTTATTTATGACAAGTAAATAAAACCTCCTGTTAATGTCTCAAAAACCAAGAGAGTATGATAGATCCACAAAGCCAGGATTCCCTTAGATAAGGTTATCAGAGCAGATGGATTATTATTTTAGAGAAATTAATATGATTATAAAATTCACTCAAAATCATAGAAGGTCAAATACATGTGATCTCTGTTATATCTCTGATCCCCCCACATAAAGTCCTGTGGGAATTTTGCACACATGATCAGATATACTCCTGAGAAAATATGTATTCTGTAATCCTAGAGTGAGTCTGGTATTGATATTCTTTTGGTAAAATGGATGTGTGTGCAGGTCTAATACCTCTACAGGCAAGGAGAGCTCCCCATTCAGTGCAGGTGTATTCAAGGAGCTTCTTACACTCAGCTGTTTTAGAATGGGACATCCACATGTAAACAGGGAAACATTTAAACATTCCATGCAGATTTAAACTTGGGAGACACAGCGCAATCTATTTCTCCACCATGCCAATCCAGTTGCTCTTCTAAGGTTGCCTGTCGATTGCTGAACTCTTCTTGTATTTAGGATGTAAACTATTATTCCTGACGCATGTGGGTTGGTGTGTAAGTGTGTTGTATACAGAAGTTTCTAGGCTATTTCCTCTACTATATATGATGGTGTCCAGAAAATGAATACTAATAAAATTGTGATTTAAGTGTGAGTGTGGCATGGAAATCATTAAAATGTCTGTGGAATTTAAAAAGTTGCAGACCAGGCGATCAAAATATCATTTACAGAGTGCAATAGGTCATAGGTTTTGCATGATGTTTGCTATAAAAAAAATGTGCATGTTGTGGTGCACAATGTGTTCATCACCATGAGGTATGTTGGTGAATAAAGAGTCAATAGAGAAAATGATTGTCCCCCGGTGACTGGGCCAGTTGTGTAAGCAAGTGGACAGTTACCAGAGTGTTTTCTAAACGTCCTGTGATAACCAAACAGGGAGCTTTAAACCAGCAGTAGAGGCCCTGAAGGAAAAAGCCTGCAGAACGTTTTATGCAATCAGAAGGCAACTTTACCACCTAAAACCACCGGTGAGAGTCTGGATTAAGATATTCAACAGCATCATCACCCCAATCCTGCTCTATAGCAGTGAGGTATGGGGCCCAGTCACCTACCCTGACCAATCAAAATGGGACTCCAGCCCAACAGAAATTTTCCATCTAGAGTTCTGCAAGTATCTTCTCCAAGTCCACCGCAGCACTTCGAACTCAGCTTGCCGGGCAGAGCTAGGCAGATTCCCACTATGGCTGACTATCCAGCAGAGGGCGATCTAATACTGGGCGCATATACAGAGCAGCAGCCCCAGCACTTACCACCATAAAGCCTCACTGAGCCAGGGTGGCGAGGCCATACCACGCGCTTTGAAACAAAGTGTCAACAGCCAGTCCAGCCAAGACAGGCTGACAAAAGCCCAAATAAAAGGAACGATAGAAAGCTGCAAGGACCGATACCTAGAGGCTTGGAGAAGGGACATAAAGAACTCCCAGAAACTCGCTGTCTATCAATCACTACAGAGGGAGTACACAATGGCTCCATATCTGGAGAGGCTACACCACCACAAAGACAGACAGGCCTTGAGCCTGTACCGTCTGAGCGCCCACAACCTGGAGATAGAGACAGGGCGACACAGACAGACATGGAAGCCCCGGGAGGAGAGACTGTGCAGGCAATGTGACCAGGGGGTCCTGGAGGATGAGGCCCACTTCCTGCTACACTGCAGCAAATATACACCGCTGAGGACCGCCCACTTCCAGAGACTCTCCACCCACATTCCAGATTTCACCTCCACAGATGAGGAGAGAAAACTCTATATCCTACTGGGGGAAGAGGAAAAAATTGTGCAAATAGCAGCCCGATATATCACTGCCTGCCACCAACTGAGAGGAACATGATACCACATGGACTGTATAACCCCATACTCCCCTCCCCTATGGACTGTATACCTATACCCCCCTCCCCTATGGACTATATATCTCATCCCACAATACCATCCATTACATCCTCCACACTCCTATGGACTGTTTACCTATATCCTTCCCTTATCCCCCCTCCCCCATGTTAATGTTTTGTTTTGCTTTGGCAATGTTAAATGTATTTGGTCCTGCCAATACAGCTTTTTTTGGATTGGATTGGATTGGATGGGATATTTTCAGTGAGTGTTTGTATCTCTTGTTGTTTTTCAGAGCGGACCAATGCATGCCTAATGCTATCTGTATAAATAATATCAATTGCAGTTCAGATTACTTAACCTTTTAATTTGATTTTACTTTGATGTTGGGGGTACTGCTAATGTTGTATACAATAATAAAAAAAATGTTGGGCTGGCAGTGGCAGAAGAATCCATACTAGCTCCCCAATTGCTGGCTAAATTTTAATGAAGCCCCTACACATAGTGAACTTATACTGGGGGGGGGGGGGGGATGGGTACCTTGCTAGCCTATACTGGGTGGGGGACACCTGTACCTAGCTATCTAATACTGGACAACGCCTGTACCTTGCCAACTTATATTGGGTGACACCTACACCTAGCTAGTCTATATGGGCCCGGGTGGGGCAGGCCGAATTATGTGGAAGGGCCTCAAAATGTCTGATAGCGGCCCTGAATGCATGCCTAATACTGTCTGTATAAACATATCAATTGCAGTTCAGATTACTTGACCTTTTAATTTGATTTACTTTTATGTTAAGGGTGCTGCTAATGTTGTATACAGTAGTTAAATTTTTTTTGACATAGATAACAAAGTATGTGTCTGTGTCTGTGTATGGTGTCTCTGTCTAGAATCCCAGAACTGACTATAAAAGAGTGACCAGTATTAAGGGACGCCACACATTGATACACTTGCACCTTTCTCATTTTGCCCTTGAAGCCACAAGACAAGGGTGAATGGATGTACTCAGCAAATGTGTTAACATTTAGGTAGCAGAAGCAATACAGATAAAGTTAGTCATAGTAAAAAATGAAAAAAAAAATTAGAATATTACAACAACATGGTGACATAAAACATAGTATTATTTAAAAAAAAAAAGAATACTGATATGGTACCAGAAGGAAGAAAGAAAGAGTGATTCATGCAAAAAAAAAAAAGTTATAATAATATAATGACACAATATTACACAACATATTGCAATAATATAAAAAAATGTGATTACCGATGGAAATTTATTCTACTTAGTCCCTTGCAGGGACATCCACTATACCACATTCAACACCATCAAAGTCTGCATCCCTTCATCTGCAAAAGTTAAGCCTGATTCCAATTAAAAAAGTGAAAGATGATCATTTGTATTAAGTCTCTCAATTCTCTAATGTAATGCCCCCTGCTGCCCCTATATGTCCTGACTCATGATATACTAATTTTTTTTTTATCATAAAACTTTTTTATTGAAGTTTAAGAAAGAATGAGTAAGAATGAGTATACATAGTTACAAGTTGCACATAATGTTTACAGAGGATATACAGATGGTATACAGATGGTCTGATGCAAAAATATGTATATACAAATGTAGAATCATAATCAACATTAAAACAGAAGGGGTTTGATTTTAATACTAGGCCAAGCTGGGAAATCTTATGCGAGAAAAAGACAACGAATTATATATATATATATATTTCCAGGGAGATGCGGAGGGGTAGGGGGAGGAGATGCTTAATCTTAGGTCTTATGATAGTCTCCTGCCAGGTATTTACATTACCTAATAGGTAACCAGGTAGAGAGTATCATAGTCTAACAACCTATCCCTATCTGAGAACTAGTGGAACCAGTGGGCCAGAACGGGCCCCCACTAGAGGTACATAGGATGATGAGTTGGGAGGTTTGATCTTGGAGAGAGCAGGCCTAGAGCCTAGTATAGGATACTGGGGAGGTTTTGTATTATCTTAAAACAGGACATAAAGTCGCAAGCGACAACACAAACTTGTACTTTAACTCTAATTTTTAACTTTAACCTTTCATTAACAATATACAACTTCAGTTATCATTACATGAATCAATGAGTCAGGTGTTTGGGCAGTTTGGGCATGTTGGATCTACTCTGTGTACTTCAAGGAATTGTGGGCAATTCTCTTGTGTGTGTTCACTTCGTCTTGGACGATGGGGAAGGTAAGTAATCTTTGATAATTATTACTTAATTAATTAATCAGGAATCAATCAATCAATTAATTGAGATAGAACTCGGGCATCCAGCTGCCCCAATTTGTGACCAAGCAACCGGGAAGTAGAAGCTGGAGAATGGTAATCCCAGCCTAGATCTTATTTTTTGTTCCGTCTGCAAATTATTCTTTGTATGGGATAGTAGATGGTAGAGTGGTATCTCTTCTGAAGATTTCCAGTTAAGAGTAATTAGGTGTAGGGCGCTCAGTATTAAATGTATGATTGGTGGGCGAATTTCAGAGGGGAATTGATTAGCGTCTATGAAAAGAAGGGCCAGCTCCGGGGTAAGGATGAAGCTGGGTTGCGAAATGCTGCGGATATATCTTTCTACTTTGGACCAGAGATCAGCAACCAGAGGGCAATGCCAAAACATGTGTAGATAAGTGCCTAAGTAGGTATTGCACTTCCAACATATGGCCGATGTGGAGGTAGAGAACGAGGCAAGCTGTCTGGGAGTTCTGTACCATTTGTAAAGGATTTTTTTAGTCA
Source organism: Hyperolius riggenbachi (assembly GCF_040937935.1). Classification (NCBI taxonomy): domain Eukaryota; kingdom Metazoa; phylum Chordata; class Amphibia; order Anura; family Hyperoliidae; genus Hyperolius; species Hyperolius riggenbachi. Next base: position 20,798,968 of record NC_090653.1, on the reverse strand, counting down.
GTTCAAGGTGAGCATTGCAGCGAGAGTTTTTCGCTATAAGTTTGCTCGCAGATATTAATTTGCCCACTAAAATTTCACAGTTGAGGTCTGCTGACCAAGCGTTAGCGTATCTTTTGAGTGGAGAAGGGGAGTCTAGCTTAAGATGTTTATACCATATGGAGGTGCCCCCTTTAAGGTGGCCTGAGTAATTTAACATGGCTAAGATGGTAGGGTGGAACCCTGGAGGTGACATTTTTTCTTTATTGATTAGATGAAAGATTCTATGATAGGAGAATAATTGGGCTTGTGGTAGGTTATATTGTTTCTGTAAGTCTGAAAATGCTTTAGGTTGCGAGTTGCGATAGAGGTCATGGAAGAACAAGATACCCGAGTCTATCCAGGGCTGTAGGTTTATATCTGTGGTGTAATGTTTGAGAACTGATAAGGGGATTGGTAGACGTACGATTTCGTTTTGGGGGGGCGGGTGTTTGATAAAGTATTCCCAAGATCTTAAAGCTGTCTGGATGGTGGGGTAGTCGGATTGCGGGGCTTTAGCCCCCATTGCAATATTGATTAAGATATCTTTTAGATTTGGACCCAGGATGGCCGAATCAATCTGAATCCACGGTTTGGGATAATGAGACCACCATTGTTTCACCATGTCTAGATTAGCTGCGTGGTAATACTGTTCTATATCTGGGACCCCCATGCCCCCCAATTGTCTTGGGAGGGTCATTATTTGATATGATGTTCTGATTTTTTTACCTTGCCAAATAAAATTATTTATGCATTTCTTCAAATCTGAGAACCACGATTTGGGGATCAGTATTTGTAGGGTACGGAGAGCATATATTATTTTTGGTAAGAGAAATAATTTAAAGGCGGCTATGCGGCCAGACCATGATAACCAGAATTTTGCCATTGAGGTGCATTCTTTTTTAATCTCTGAAGCGAGTGGGATGAAGTTATATTTGAAAAGGTCTGAGGGAGATTGAGTCAGCTGGATGCCCAAGTAGGATACTACACCCTCTGCCCAGGCAAACGAAAACATATCCTTAAGTTGGAGTGCCAATTTCGGAGAAATGTTTAGTGGAAGAACCCAGGATTTGGTGTGGTTTAGTTTGTAGAGGGACACTCTGGAGAATTGTTCTAAGGTTTCTAATAGAGGGGGGAGGGACTTTATTGGGTTAGAGATCATTAAGGCAACATCATCGGCGAACATGCTAATCAAATGATTTGTGCCTTTGATAGGGATACCCATTATGTCGGGGTTAGATCTAATTTTTTGGGCGATGGTCTCCATGATTAGGACAAAAATGATAGGGGATAATGGGCATCCTTGGCGGGTGCCGTTGGTGATTGAGAAGGATTTGGATAGGAAGCCAGCTGCGTTGACCTGGGCAGACGGTGCAGTATAGAGTGCCATGATAGCTGACAGAATTAGGCCTGAAAAACCAAACTTGATTAGTGTGGCCTCTAGGAAATTCCAGTGGACCCTGTCGAATGCCTTCTCCGCATCCAAAGTGAGGAGCAGAGAAGGCATCCGACAGAGCCGCACATGATTTAAGACCGTGACCACACGCCTCGTTGCATCAGCCGCTTGCCGACCAGTAGTGAAGCCTACTTGGTCGTGGGCCAGTAGTGAGGGGGAATGCTTCATCAGTCTTGTTGCGAGTAGTTTAGCATATAGCTTGGTGTCTGCATTTAATAAAGAAATTGGTCTGTAGTTGGAAGTCAGGGTATGGTCTTTGCCCGGCTTGGGGATAACCGTGATGATGGCTTTCAAGTATTCTTCAGGTATTGTGCCTGTATTGGCAAAGTTATTGAACAGGTCTGTCAGGAGCGGGGAGATTATATAGTTGAAGGATATATAAAACTCGTTTCCATACCCGTCAGGACCTGGTGCTTTGTTGCGCTTAAGGGCTTTGATTCCAGAGGTAATTTCTTCTGTTTGAAAGGGTGAGTTAAGGGTGGACAGTTGTTTGGGGGTTAGGGAGGGGAGCTTAATAGATTTTAAGAATTCTGCTATAGTATCTGTCGTAGGTTGAACTATGGATTTGTCTAATTGTAAGTTATAGAGATTAGAGTAATAGTCGCAAAATGCGTCTGCAATTGATTTAGGATTAGATTCTATTGCATGAGTAGCGGGATGTTTTATTGAGTGTATTTTTGTTTTAGCTTGTTTTAGTTTGATGAGTCTGGCTAAGTAAGCTCCTGTTTTGTTGCTGTGAGAGTAGGTGTCTAGCTTCAATTTCTGTCTTAGATAGTCATATTTATGTTGTAATAAGGAATTTAATTCCTGTCTAAGGAGAAATAGTTCTTTCTCTACTTCTATAGTTGGGGTTTGTTTGTGTTGTTTTTCTCGTGTTTCAATTTGTTTTAGTAGTTGGTTGAATTTTTCTGTCTGTTTCTTCTTGAGAAACGAGCCTTGTCTTATCAGAATCCCTCTTATGTATGCTTTCAATGCAGACCAGATCACGGCTATTCCCACGTCCGGGGTACAATTGGTATGGATAAAGTTTTTAATCTCTGTTTCCAGTTTGCTAGTAAACGAGGGGTCATAGAGTAATGAGGTGTTTAATTTCCATAGGGGGGGTTTAGAGTTGGGGTTGTGTCCTTTTATTGTTATATGGATGGGTGCGTGGTCAGACCATGTTTTAATCCCGATTTTAAGGTCGGAGACATTTTGTAGAAGGGTCTTATCTGTTAAGAACAGGTCAATTCTCGAGTATGTCTTGTGTACTGTTGAGAAAAAGGTGAAGTCCCTCGCTGAAGGGTTATATATGCGCCATGGGTCAAACAAGTCGTGCCAGTGGAGTTGTTTATCAATCGTGTAGGAATGTTGTCTGGCTTTCGAGGAGGTATCTAGTATAGAGGGGCATGCATTAAGGTCACCACCTAGTAGTAGGAGGCCTTTCTGAATAGATTTAACCTTAGTAAAGAGTTTTTGATAGAAGGATTTTTGGGCAGTGTTCGGGCCATATATCGCCACCAGTGTGTATGTACAGTCATTAATTTGCCCGATAAATATCAGAAATCTACCATTGGGGTCAGTAATTACCTCGAGGGGGTTTATCTTGAGATCGTTATGGAATGCTATCATAACTCCACGTTTCTTTTTGTTGAAGGTACTGTGGTAGATAGTTGGAAAGTGTTTATTTTTACAGAGGTGGGTATCCTTTTCCAACAGGTGTGTTTCCTGTGCGAAAATAATTTGGGAATTGTGTTGCTTGATTTCATTCCATAACAGATGCCTTTTGTAGGGAGAATTTAGTCCTCGAACATTAATAGATGTGACTTTTAGTTCCATCTCCAAGACCAATCAGCGTAGAGTCGAGGATAGAATTGTGCTAAACACAGGTAAAATGAACACATAGGAGGCAATGGGGGGTTACCAGAGGAGCTGTTGTTGGGTACCGGGATATACACCTTGTTGCATGTAATGAAGCTGATACATATAACTAACTGAGTAACAGAGCTTTTCTGAATTATAATACACACTAAAAAAGAAAACATAATGTTAATAACTTTAAGAAAATCAAAACTACTAACAATATAAAGATATGAGTTGGGTCTGGCAAGACCATTGCTGTGTAAAAAGCAGAAGATTATTAGTTCCCACTCCTTAAACTGGGGAGCTGGGATAGACATAAGTGGGGGTTTCACCCACCTGGTAGAACAAAATGTTCCTTGTTCTACTACCTTGGGGGAGGCAGGAATAAATAGACCTGCTATTGCTAAAATTGCAAGGTAGGGAGGCATTTGCCTGGGGTTACTCCTGGGCCAGACGGGGTCGTGCTCCGGCTTGAGGTGGGACAGGGCGCCAGTCTTGGCTTAATTTACCCGCGAACGGGTTTTGCGTTATGGTGGAGGGGTCCTCTTGAAGTTGTATTTTCAGGGCTTTCAGTAGGTTTCTGCCCGTCTCCACTGAGGGGATTATATGCTGTTGCCCCTGGACAGAAAGGATTATTTTCGTGGGGAAGCCCCATTTGTATGGGATGTTGGCCGCTCTTAAAGCTGCAGTGATCGGTTGAAGTGTCTTCCGCAATTGCAGTGTTTGTTGCGACAGATCCGCGAAGACTTTGATTTTATCAAAGGGGTCTGGAAGAGAGCCTTTCTTGCGGAGGGAGAGGAGTAACTCGTCTTTTACGTGATAGCAAAGGTAACGGACGATGACATCGCGTGGGACATGGGCTGGAAGGTGAGTTGGTTTAGGTAAGCGGTGAGCTCTATCTATTATCAGTTCCGTGTCAGTGGCATCAGGCAGGGCGGATTTTGTTATCTTTTGAACATACGCTTTGAGTTCAGTGGTAGGAATGTTCTCTGGAACTCCTCTAAATTTAAGGTTGTTCCTCCTTGATCTATCTTCTAAATCTGCTGATTTAGATTTGAGCCACTTGATGTCGCTTGATTGGGCCTCAGAAACGTCCACCATGACATTATGTTCTCTTACAATGTCTGAAATCTTATTTTCCGCCCCATCTACTCTGTTTCCTAGATCATTTACCTCATTGTGGAGTGAGTTAGATATAGCTGCGATATCAAGTAGCAGAGAGGATCTGAATGAGAACAGAATCTCCTTAATAAAGGATTGTGACGCAGTTTGATCTGTGGCAGGGAAGTCTGCAAATATGGCCGCTGCCTGTGCCATGCTGGGGGTAGCTGAGAGTCTTACCGCAGCTTCTTGTTGTTCACCGTCCACCCGGGGCTTGGATCTTGCTGGGCTGCTAGATGGAGAAAGTGTCGGTGAGTCCAGCGGCTGTACGCCGTCTATTGCGGAGGAAGTGTCATCTGTTTCTGTCTGGTCTGTGTACGAGTGCTCGGGGCTGTCGGCGCCATCTTGGGTCCTCCTGGAAGGCCTCTGCGTTTTTGTGCCGAAGTAGTCCGTCAGCTTGTGGGGCTTGAGTGACCCGAACTTGCGCTTTTTATTGCTGTCCAGATCGGTCTCCATCTCTTCTTGTCTGTGGTGGCTGTTTGCGGGGATTTGCGCCATGCTTTGTGCCGCTTTGAATCTGCCGGAGCCGGAGCTGCTCTAGCTTGCGTCCGTCTTGTCTAACGTCGCGGCCACGCCATGATATACTAATTTTGACAGTTGGGACATCCCCCTCCTATATGACTGTGCTTTTATCAGGTGATTGGCCGGCTGTTATGGTGCAAGCACAACCATGAAGGGGTGTGATAGGTGGGACATGAAGTTAGATATGTAACACACTCAGCTAGGACTTCATGGCACCAGATACAATTACTAATAGATGTTTCTTTTTATTATTGAGTTTTGGGTCACTATAACAAAATCGAGAAGTCTAATTTCTCTGGGTAACTGCTCAAGTGTTAGCCCACATTCTTAGTTTCCAGTGCCTGATGCAACCCCAGCAGTACATGTCCTCTATGCTTCTCCAGGATGTTGATGTTCCATTACCTTCTGCCAGATCACACTCACACTTATGTCAGATCCTTCTTTGATGTTCTAAATTAATTTTATCTCTGTCATTCTTCTGAATATCATGTGTACAAAACATCCTACAAAACAAACACTGCAGGCACTGGCCCTCATAGGTGGATTCCAAAAATGTTACATCAACTTGATTAATGACTTTCTTGGCCCATCTACAAGTTCCTTTACTGCATGTCACAGATAGAGGTGTCACGAACGTAGAATTTCCCATTCGCGAACAGGCAAGTCTGGCGAACCGCAATAGACTACAATGGGCAGGTGCATTTTAAAACCTACAAAAACTGTTTCTGGACACAAAAGTGATGGGGAAACTTGTTTCAAGGGGTCTAACAGCTGGAAAGGGGCATGCTAGGGGGGATCCATGCCAAAAGTCCCACCAAAAATAGCAGAGTTGATGCAGTTTTAATCAGGTTTTAATCCCTAAAGGGCATAAATCACATTATACACAGCTCTGGGTGTCAGTGGGCTGTGGAGTGTTTTACACACAGAAATGCAATAGTACTATCAGAATACAGTGAAATAACAGTACACTGGAGTGGTACTGTGCATGTAAATTAATGAGGCTACAGCAGTAGTGTGCACACAGCTCTGTGTGTCAGTGGGCTGTGGAGTGTCTCACACACAGAAATGCAATAGTACTATCAAAATACAGTGAAATAATAATGCGCTGGAGTGGTACTGTGTGTGCAACTTAATGAGGCAAAAGCAGTAGTGTGCACAAAGCTCTGCATGTCAGTGTGCTGTGGAGTGTTACACACAAAAAAAAAAACACAGGCAACCAATGTGCTAGCCTTCAAAAGGCCTGTTTGGCGTGCTTTCACATCAATTGAGAAACAAGAACACAGGCCTAGCTAATGCTTTCCTTACGTATCTGCTGCAAGTTTGACCCTGCTCTCACTAACAGTCAGCAGCCAGAAGAGAATCCAATATGGCCACTGCTACTGCTTTTTTATAGGGGGTGGGGAGTCCAGGAGGGGGTGCTAGCTTATTGGCTGCCATGTGTTTGCTGACTGTGAAGTAAGGGGTCAAAGTTTAGCTCAATGATAATGTACAGGGTCAAATCACACACGCCAAATGTTTGTTGTTCACCGCAAATGTGAATAGCTGATGTGCACAGAATACTGCTCACCGGCGAATTGTCTGGGCCATCTCTAGTCAAAGACCTTGTGATGTGTACACTTGCTAATTACAATTATCCAGCCCCATTTCATATTCATTGCATCAATCTTAAATGCAATGCAAATTACCAAAGCTTTGTTTCTTAAGTAAGTTCTTAAGACAATAAGGGACAACATTATTTTGTTGAGGTTGGTGGGAACAGGAAAATATGGGTGCCTGATGTTACTCAACAGTATTGGGGGAGCCATAGATGCCCATGTGAATATAGGTACATAAGGTAAACAGCAGGCCTGGGGCCTCCTACTATGCAAATTCCGCCTACAAATAGTGCCCACTAATTGACTTGTAGGGTTAGTGATAGTAAAATGTGGATAGAAATTACAAATATATTTTTATCAAAATTACCACTGTACAATAGTAGAATATTGATAATGTTACCAATATTGTACTAGCAGTTATTTCCAGCTCCCAAATTTCCCTGGTGCCCATTTTGCATGTACAAGAGGTCAGTGTTAGAGAAGGTCACTATGCCCACAGGCCACAGGGAGGTGCTCTAGTATTACTGCTAATCTCTGCCCCAGGACTTGATGCCGGCATTATGCGATTCTGGGGAGCAACCTTCCTGACGCCTATCAGCATTAGGCGGTCGGGAAGGGGTTAAATTCAGCATTTCTTCAAAGTTTTCTCCTTGGTATTATTTTTCACCTTATTAAAAATGCCCTATTTAAGCCACCAGGAAGCAAGAAAATAGATTCATTTTGAAAGCACTTTTTTAATCTACTTTTTAGTTCAATTTTGGTCAAACAAAACAATGCTTTAACAACAGTCCACAACAAATATTACAGAAGATGGTAGACATAAAATAACAACAACATCCAGAATACAACTAATCCTGCATAAAAAACAAAAAGAGACATTTGATTTATTGGACTGCTGTTTGTGATGATAGCATAACCATGTTTTCCAAAGATACAGACACTGGGGGGCGGAGCTAGACATGAGACTGTGAGGACGTGTCTCCTCGGAGCTCCGGGCCGCAGGCTAATATTTTACCTAGAATGCAGAAACGCATCGACTCTACTCAACCCTCTGATAACACTACCGCACGGGGAAGCAGAAGAGCTACAAAACAGCACCAAACAGTAGCTGGAAACGCCGGCACAAACTCAGTGGCTAAGTATTTTACAGGCCCCTCTACACGCTCTAATACAGGCAAGATGGCGGAGCGGGAGGAGCAGGCAGCGCCCTCCGGCAGCACCCCAGTAGCTACCTCGTCTAAAAGCCTAGAAGATATATGGATATTCCTGCGGGGGTTACCGACGAAGAGTGATCTGGACAAGCAGACTGACCTCATCCTTGCTACCACGAGGTCCGAAGCTGCGGCCCTACGGGAGGAGGTTACCGGATTGGCAGACAGACTCTCGGGGACCGAGGCAGACATCTCCCAGCTCCAGCAAGATGTCAAACTTCTTAAGGAGACCTCTGAAAAGCACACAGCGCTTAGCAATTACTACCGAGCGGGCCTCGAGGACCTACAGAACAGAAACCGCCGCAATAACGTACGGATCCGCGGCCTTCCGGAAGCAACTCGTAGCGAGGACCTCCAGGTCACAGTGCAAGCCATATTTGACAAAGTCCTGGACCACGTTCACTCCCCGCCGATTCGCCTGGATAGGGTGCACCGCGCACTAAGAGCTTTGCCGCAAGGTGACTCCCCTCCTAGAGACGTGATCTGCAGAGTCCACCACTTTGAAATCAAAGAAGCCATCATGGTAGCAGCCCGACGGAACGGCACGCTGGATTTTGACGGAGCGCAGATCACCCTCTATCAAGATCTGGCACCCTTTACATTAGCCCAGCGGAGGGCACTTCGCCCGCTATTAAAGGTTCTGCAAGACGAAGGGGCTACATACCACTGGGGGTTTCCTTTTCACCTGCATGCAAAGATCGGCACCCGACAAGCCATCCTACGCACACCTAAGGACCTGGATACCTTTTGTTCCACCCTGGAGATCGACTCGGTAGCACTTCCACTATGGGACCCTGACACCTTGATGATCAACCCTCCTCAGAAGAAGACGCCGAGAGGTTCCAGAGCTGATCCATTTTCGTGAGTTTATATACACCCCCCGGATGTCTAAAGAACACGCACTTTGCCTTCCTCACAGAACTATCCCTCACTGGGTTTCCCTATTTGCCTTCACCTCTCTAAGGTTTTACCGGCTACTTCTCCTCACCAGCAGTAGGCTAACACTGGGCGAGGGGCTGACACACATATATATATGTAGGTATATATATACATGTATATATATATTTTGTTCCTTCTGTTTACTTGGCTGTGCGTTTATATAGTTGGCATCTCCTAACTTTATAATAGTCATCTCAATAATATTGCACTGGGATGCATGTCTTTATTCAAATACACTGTGGTGACTTGTCATACTTCTCAGTACTATACAGTATTATAATGTTATATTTCGGTGTGCCTTTACCCCTGGGTTTTTTCCCCCTCCTCCCCTTCTATTTTCAAGGTCAATTCAGAGCTCCTCTGTATCCCCAATGGCAAACTGAGCCGTACCAAGTGGGCCATATTAGAGCCTCTTAACAGCAACACAATATAGAACCAAGATCTGTATAACTAATTTGATAGTTTTGCGGCTGTGTGTGCCTGGGGCTCCAGAACGCTCCCTCACATGTGGAATGTTACTTCGTACCCCACTCATTATGGCCTTACAGGCTATTTCAACAACTCTAGATTTGTACTGCATATTATTTTGTTCGTTTATAACGCTGTCTGGGCCTAGGATATTTCCTAGCCCAACATCTTCTTCACTGTCCCTAGCTTTCTCTGCTTTTTTCTATACTTTCCCTTTACTCTCATTCTCAGATTTTTTGATGGACAGAACCGATCCAATCTTGACCTCAACATTAGCCCGATATGCAGATTACCATGTTCCTTAAAGTACAATCCCTGAACGCGAAGGGACTTAATATTCCTGAAAAGCGGAGAGCGCTTCTGCGCCAACTACACAAACAAGGGGTCCACATTGTGCTCCTGCAGGAAACTCACTTCAGGGGCAACACCTCTCCTAAGATGACTGACAAATACTATACCCAAGCATTTTTTGGCAACTCCCCTGATACGAAAACTAAAGGAGTAGCAATACTGATCTCCAAAGAAGTTGAATTTCATTTCCTGCAGGAGCACAAAGACAGCTCAGGACGTTTCCTTTTTATAAAAGGCACCTACTTATCGCGCACTCTCACGCTTGGCACTTATTATGCCCCTAATAGTGGGCAGCTGTCTTTCTTGGTCAGGGCCCTCGAGGCTCTAGATGATTTCGCAGATGGTAGCATAATTCTTGGAGGAGACCTCAATATGGTCTTTGACCCCTCGACAGATAGCTCCTCGGGTAAGAGCTCCCTGACCAACAAAGCGATTGTCAAGTGCAGGAGAGAACTTGTTCAGCGCCAACTGATTGACATCTGGAGATTACAACACCCGACAGACCGTGATTATACTTTTTATTCCAATCTTCATACTACTTACACCCGAATTGACCACATTTTTATATCCCAAAACCTTCTCTCGGAGAAAATCTCCTCTGACATCGGTATTATGACACTGTCGGATCACTCTCCGGTCAACATGACGATAGGCATTCGCCCCAAACGCATGATGCCCAGGAACTGGCGCCTGAATATCTCCCTACTACAAGACAGAGACTTCAAACTCTCGGTGTCTGGCGCCCTCCAGGAATACTTCTCACTGAATTCCACTGATAACATATCTTTAGCATCCCTTTGGGAAGCACATAAGTGCACTATCAGGGGGAAAATGATTCAGGAGGCTAGTGTCAGACACAGAGAGAGACAAAAGGACATTCTCAGCAGCCTAAAAAATATTAGGGATCTGGAATCCCGACATAAAAGTTTATTATCACCTACAGACCTGCAGACGCTTCAACAAGAAAGGGAAAAATTAAAATCCCTCCTTTTTCATAAAGAAAAACACATTGCCCTCAAATGTAAACGCTCATTTTATGAGCATGGGAATAAGTGCAGCAGAATGTTGGCCAGGGCCCTCCGAGAAAAATACGCACAAACTAACGTAACCCAAATCCAAGATTGCTCGGGAATCAAAAAACAAAGATCCGAATCTATAGCAAAAGTGTTCAGACATTATTATCATTCCTTATATAACCTCTCCCCCTATGATGCGGATTCTTCTGGCCAAGCGAAACACCAAGCTATTGCGACTTATTTAGGGACGGCCGAACTACCCAAATTGGCGGAACAATTTGCCCAAGATTTAGAAAGCCCTATTACCGAAGACGAGATTAGATTGGCCATAAAATCTTCAAATGCAGGTAAGGCCCCAGGCCCTGACGGCCTCCCACTCGAATATTATAAGACTTTTGGCGATATCCTGATCCCTAGGCTGGCATCTTTCCTCAATGCCCTGACCAACGAAGATACACCCCCTCCGCACTTACCCAGAGATATGCTAGCTGCCCATATAGCAGTCATTCCTAAACCGGGTAAGGACGCCACCTTGTGCTCTAATTATCGCCCAATCTCTCTTCTTAATGCCGATCTGAAACTGTTTGCCAAAATTCTGGCAAACAGGATCTCCCCTTTTATGGATTCCCTGGTGCACCCTGATCAGGCAGGGTTCATACCCGGCAGGGAGGCCAGAGACAACACCATACGCACAGTAGATATTATACAATGGGCGAATAGATCACATACTCCTCTTTTACTTCTCTCCACCGACGCCGAAAAGGCATTTGACAGAGTGGATTGGGCCTTTTTGGAGTCCACGCTCCGCCACATAGGCTTGGGCAAGAATATGTTGCAATGGATCATGGCACTTTATTCTATTCCTACAGCACAAGTCCGTGTCAATGGTGTTGTCTCGGCCCCCTTCCCTATAGCTAACGGCACTAGACAGGGATGTCCCCTTTCACCTTTAATATTCGCCCTCTCGCTGGAGCCCTTTCTGAGAAGGATTCGCAAAAACGTAAACATTAAGGGTCCTCAACTTCCCTCATCGGAGCACAAGGTGGCGGCCTACGCGGATGATCTGCTCTTCTATCTGACAGATCCTCACATCTCTCTTCCATCATTGGATCTAGAATTAAAGGCTTACCAGCAAGTCTCGAACTTTAAGATAAACCCAGACAAATGCCAGGCTATGGGCATTTCCATACCAGGGAATGTATGCAGACTACTCAAAGAAAACTTTCCCTATCATTGGCCTCCCCAAGCTATCACTTACCTTGGAATCCGCATTCCTTCCTCACTAACAGACCTTTATAAACTTAATTACGCCCCCTTAACGCAAACCATATCATCTGATTTACAGCGATGGGATAAACCATACTTCTCCTGGATAGGAAGAATTAACATTGTCAAAATGAACATCCTACCGAGGTTGTTATATCTTTATCAAACAATACCGATCATTTTACCAAACGAACACTTTAAATATCTTAGAAAATTATTTGCCCGCTTCATTTGGAAACGCAAACCCCCTCGCATACGCCATGCTGCACTTATTCTCCCTAAAGAGTCCGGCGGCTTAGCTGCGCCTGACATGGGGAAATACTATATGGCGGCGTCCCTAACTCGCTTGGTAGATTGGCATAGAAATTCCACCCGAAAAAGATGGGTACAGCTGGAACAAGATCTAGTTGGTACAGAACTAAGCGTCTATCCATGGTCATCAAACAAAATACACGACGAATATGTCTCAGTGAACTCCACACTCAATGCCCTGTCAAAAACGCGACACTTATCGGACGTCTCCCCATGGCCATCTCCCTTAGTGCCTGTACTGAACAACCCGCTATTCCCTCTGGGGTGCTCCCCTCGGAGCTATGTATGTTGGAGAATGGGGGACACCCTCAGGTGCCGTGACCTCATCCATGATGAATCCTGGAACTCTATAAATCACCTGAAAAATATACGAGCTTGCCCATTTTTAGATGAATGGAGTTATAACCAGTTCATTCATTTTCTCAGATCACTGGGAAGTAGGGAACAACTGTCCAGGCCACTAACCCCCTTTGAAAACCTCTGCTTTTCCACAGGCCACCCCAAAAAAACTCTTTCCCTGATCTATCAGTTACTGAACACTGATACCACCTGGTCTACAGAACTAAAAACTAAGTGGGAATCTGACCTCAACTGCTCCTTTACAGAGGACCGTTGGCAAAAGATACTTATGCTCAATCAAAAAGCTTCCCTGACTTCCCGAATTAAGGAATCTAACTATAAGATCTTAACTAGGTGGTATCTCACTCCCAACAAACTCAATAAAATATACCCTAACACTAGCCCAAATTGTTGGAGATGTGAGAAAGAAGTGGGAACTCTGCTCCATATCTTTTGGAGCTGCGATTCCATACGACCATTTTGGCAACAGGTTCAAAAATATATAAAAATTTTAACTGATGGAGACCCAATCGAAGACCCCTCTTATTATCTGTTACATAACACTCCAAAACCCCTCAAAAAATTTAAACGCTCTTTATCTCGTCATTTGATACAAGCAGCGAGAGTTCTCATTGCCAGACATTGGAAATCCAAAACAGCACCATCTTTAGGAGAATGGATCAACGAGGTAAAAGATATATATCAGATGGAGTCTATGACTCATACCCTGTATGACAGAGAAGAGGCCTTCTCTCGAACCTGGTTCCATTGGAATTTGTTTTTAGAAACGGATGACTACAGACGGATCCCCCTGGAACCATAAACTTATTATCCTTTCCCCTCGCGACAGGGATAACTTACTCCCTTAGGTAAACTCTGCGAGCAATTAGATAACACGAGGCCAAGATGGACCGGACTGATATATGTCCAATGATAGAGCATACTTATTTCTCTTTTCTGATCCCCGCGGAGCTCGCTCCCTGGGGACTCACTCTCCTCTCTATACTCTACTATTTTCTTTTTTTCCTCTCTCCTGTTTTCCTTTCTTCCCTATCTTATAATGTTTACTCCTCCCATGCACAGAAAAATAACCTTACCTTTGAATAAAAATGTATGATGCATATTATAAGAGCTATAATTAGGGCCATGTTATACATAAATAGGCCCCACTCTCAAAGGCAAAAGGTATATTATCTTTCTAATCTTGCCTCAGGCTTTCAGCAGACTGTGGAGTGGGAGGGGAGAAATCCGGTACCTATTTTTCTAGATGTGGAGCACTTTATTACATGATGTTGTGTTTGTTTAGTGGCCGGATACTCTCTTCCTTCATCTCTTAAATCTGTATTGTCATATTTGCAATTCTCAAAAAACAGTTCTGTACATGGTATTACTCTGTAATGATTATTTTTCACTTTAAAAATAAAGAATATTTAAAAAAACAAAGATACAGACACTCAGGGTAGATCAATATGGATGGTAACTTAAGTGTTGTTGCTTTCTCTGCAGTCTATCCATGGCAGCCAGATCTTCTCAAATAGTGGTATCATATTTTTTAATGATGCAGTATTTTTTTCTTTTTTTACCATAATGTTAATTTTCATCCTACTAGTTTGGGATGTTTCATCCTACTAGGCGTGTGGCCCAAAAGATAAATACAAATTCAATATTTGTAGCAGAATTTGTTATATAATGTTTTCCATTTTTCTGTCAAATTAAAATACCTTGTTCATGTTGTCTGACCAGGAGCTTAGCAAGTAAAAAAAACAATTCAGAGCTAATGAAGAGTTTCTATAAGTGAGCTCCATCCTTGATTATAACTGTTGTACAAAGGAGAAGAACAGGATTCATCTGGGATTTTACCCCCCATAAAACTTAATCTATGTTCTTTAATTAGTAAATTTAAATTGATCCTCTGCTTTTTGCTGATACCATCATTAGATGTTGCCGTTCTATCTAAGTATTTTACATTAAATGTTTTTTATTGGAGATACACCGTATTATACAACATGCATTGTAAAAGTAGCATTGGAAAGTTATTTTTAGTTATAACAGCAGATTAAAAAAAATCTCCGAAGACAAAATGTAAGAGAAAGGGTAGATTGAACAAGGTCCCATAGCCCTCTTTCTGTTCTCTTTCTCTTCTAAGTTTTCTTCTAGGAGATCATTTTTCATCTTCTGTTTACAAAAAATGTTCTGTTTAATTAGCCCAAGTTCATCTTTTTTTCAATGTTTTCTCTTTCAAATGTTGTGACAGACTAAGGATGCTTATTGTGATATATTAATAATTGGAACATTTTTTATTAACTAAGGCAGTATATTAGAAACAATATATGGATGAGTTTGTATTATGTTAACATTGTGCTATTTTTTTTTCTTTTTACTAACTTTTTACTAACGTAAGGAAACAGGTGCCAACCTGCAAAGCATGCAGTCATTGTGTACTAAATATTTTCTCCAGTAGCCATTGTGTGACTGGCTCATTCTTCTAGAGAGGTAGGGTAACCTATCACTCTTTATTTTAATATTTTAATGTATTTTTTTTCTGTGCACCACCTCCCAAAAGCTGTAATAATTGACATCTTAGGCCAAAAGTTGTACTTTTTGTTTCTCACCCTGTTTGAGAGTCTGGCTATAAGTATCCCCAACATCAAGGAACCTAATTATCTGGAGGGCAACCACCAGTGTCTGCTATCTGTTGCAACCTAATCTCCAGCTTATAGGTTTATTTGGCAGATTGCACTATAGGCTCCTGGTGTTTTTCCCTTTGTCCCTTTTTCCAGTATCCTTGGAGCTCTGGAACATCTTACCAATCTTTATTATAATACAATGAACTAAAAGATTCATTTTTAATGTTAACCAATAATTGGCATCATCCTTACCATACATTGGTTAATGAAAATTAAAGAGAAACTGTAAGGTGGGAATTAACTCACCACCAGTGTGAAGCTGATGGCAGGTTTGTCAGGGAAACCCCAAGTCTTTGAGGGTAAAAATTCCTGCAGCCAATGGAAATCCAGGAAAAAGGGGAAAACCCTCCCACAGTGTAGGCCTACTTAAAATTCAGCCTACTGATACACAGCCATTTGTAGAGAAAATGAGCACAGCTCACCACCCCACCAAGATAGCCAGGAGCAGGACCACAGGCAGCCAGGCCCCATAAGCATTGCAGAAAGGAGGAAAGATCCGCTGCACTGGCATAGTATAAAAGTCCAATCTTTATTGAGAACAAATCAGCTGGACATAGCTCACGTGTATCGGAGCCACACAATCGCTCCTTAGTCATAGCTATGTGATTGTGAGGCTCCGATACACATGAGCTATGTCTAACTGATTTGTTCTCAATAAACATCGGATCTTTCCTCCTTTGTGCAATACTGATACACAGCCTTGTGGTTAATAACATCACATGTAAAATAACGTAAACATAGACAAATAAGAAGTATGTTTCTTGCAACGTAAAATGGAACATAAATTATATTTCTCCTATGTTGCTGTCACTTACAGTAGGGAGGGGGCCGGTTTGCATCTTTATATAAATCCTTTTCAGGGATTGTCTCTTTAGAAATAATAAAGGCCATGTGAAGAATCCCCATGAAGAGATGGAATAGTCCAAAACCTGTCGGTTCTGTCAGATTTCTACTGTTTATTGTAAGTGACAGCAACATAGGAGAAAAGCCATTTATAACTCCTTTTACTCTGCAAGAGACATACTTCTTGTTTGTATGTGTTTATATGTATTTGTAATTTGAAATTGTTTTCGTGATAGTGGTCTTTTAAAGACACTCATAGCTTCCACACTCTAAATTTTGAGAGTATGGAGGGAACTCCCTGATCTACCTCTGTGCCAAATGACACAAAATGTACCCTGATTTACCCTGATATACCCTATCTCAAGAACCAACAGGGGTCTCTCCCTACCTTCAAAACATGAAGTGTGTGGGAGCTATGCGTGCTGAGATATCAAGTTTCTAATATCAGTAGCATAATATAATACTGTAGATTACATCCAAACACAGAAAATATCTTATTTTGTGTATTCACTAATGATGGCAGTCTGCATATTTCTCTCTCTATATAGGTTTGATATGAAGAGCTGTTCTCCAATTGGCTTGCTAAATGGTGCAGAGAAAATGAGCCAGCAATAACAAATATACTGACAACATTTTTAACCACTTAAAGAGGAACTGCCACGAAAATCTTAAAATTTAAAACACATACAAATAAGAAGTACTTTTCTCCCAGAGTAAAGTGAGCCATAAATTATTTATTTCCTATCTTGCTGTCACTCACAGTAGGTAGTAGAAATCTGACATTACCGACAGGTTTTGGGCTAGTCCATCTATCCATAGGGGATCCTCAGCATGGCCTTTATTATTTATAAAGATATTCCCTAAAAAAGATTTATGCAAAGATACTGGCCAGCCTCCCTGCTCGCTGTACACTATTTTGGCAGTTGGATGGAGCAACTGCCATTCACTATGTGCTTTTAAAAATTAAGAAAACCCTGAGAATCCCCCATATGAGAAGATGGGCTAGTCCAAAATCTGTCGGTAATGTCATATTTCTACTACTTTCTGTAAGTGACAGGAACATAGGAGAAAAGTAATTTATGGCTCATTTTACTGTGGGAGAAATATACTTGTTATTTGTATGTGTTTTACATTTTAAGATTTTCGCAACAGTTCCTCTTTAAGGACCAGCAGTCTCTGGGCACTTAAGGACCAGAGACCGCTGGTCCAATCCCGACGGAATCCTGATGAATCGCCGCATATAACCACCGTAACCACCGTCACCGCCCCTCGCCGAGACCCCCAGGACACAGACTCTGCTGTCTCTATGACGGCAGAGTCATGTGAGCCAGTCAGGAGCCGCTTTCATTGGCTCCTGACCCTGTTTTTCAATGTAAGCCAATGGGAGCGGCTTACATTAAAAGACAGGGCCAGGAGCCAATGAAATAGGCTCCTGACCCGCTCACATGACTCTGTCATCATAGAGACAGGCAGAGCCTGTGAGATGCGACAAGAATCGTCGGATTTGAGCGGCACGATTGGCGGGAAGCGATGGAAACGGTGTTGGATTTTCACAGCGCCCCAAGTGGCAGCCATATTTTGTTATGTTGGATTATACCTGACATTAGCCCTGTACTAGAAAATGGCAAAATCACACATAAGATGGGAAATGGTTGAAGGCTGATTTTCTTTTTTTTTTTTTATTCTAGAGTTTGATAGCAAAGCAAGCACATTAGTTTTCTAGATGGGAAAGGATATTTTTGAATGATATTTGAACTTACATACTTGGGAAGCTGGGGACTGTGGAAGGTGTACCTCGACATTGTACAGTAAATACATTATTACTGCTATGTGCAGTCCATGTGGGATTGATGGACTGTGTGGGATGGGAGGTTTTCTTGGTGCTGTGCTAGTGCCAATCCCTGCAGTATGTGATATCATGCATTTCTTGTTTTTTCCTCTTTTTATTAGTATTGAATCATGTAATTTCAACTTGCACTTTAATACTAATGGGCTGCATGTGTACAGTATATGATGCAGACTGGTGATGTACGTACCATCTGCTTCTCTCCAGGAAGTTTATCCTGCTTTACCTTGTCCCAAATTGAATTAAGCATCGACTCATTTTTCAAAGAACATTTCCTTCCATCTTTCTTTGAAATTTACTTGCACAACCCTTCCTACAAAATAAACACTGCAGGCATTGGCCCTCATTGGCAGATACTGTTCTGTCTGCTTGATGTATCACTTTATTTTCTTAGCAACATTCCTCTGTTATAAGACCATGTGATGTGTACAACTCAAGGAAACTTTACATGGAAAGATTCATAATAAGGTTTTGAAAACCAGTTGAATGCCACTGCAAATTGTGATTATCAATACAAACACACTAAGATGCAATCATGATTTCTGTTTCAATATAATTTTTATTTTGAGATCTCGTAACAACAAAAAAAGTCTAGAAACATATTATACAAAGTTTGAAACATATCAAAGGATTCTATTATTAATGCAAATTGAAACATGCATATAAAGTTGTCAAGATCTCAAAGATTAATTTTCAGTTTTTCAAATTTCTCAATAAGCAGAACATAACTCTCCTAGGTAATCTAAAATGAACATCAGAACAATGTAGTAGACTAATATCATACGATAACTTCAGAATAGAAGTTGTGATCATTGGTCAACAGTTGGATTGCTTTAACGCAGGGGAAGAGTTGCGACTAGAGTCGGGACCAGTACCAGGGGGAGGGGTGAGGAGGAAAAAAGAGAGAAAAAGGAAAAAAGAAACAAATAAAAAATATGCGGGACCTATAGGGATTCCTCTATACGAGAAGTATTACCTGTGACCGGCTTAGGTCATAATTGTCTTATGTTTGTCAGTACTCTGGAATTCATACCAGACAGTCCAAGTGGATGAAATTTTGTGAGCTTGATCATGTGAAATCAAAACTATCTCTTCCAGGTCTTTCACTCTCTTAATTCTCTGAAACCACATTTTGAGGGTGGAAATGGTTAGTGTGCCCCAGTGAAGGGGGATTAGAGCTCGGGCTGAATTTATCATTTGTGGCAGACTTGATTTCTTATAAAAGGTGGGAGACAAGTTTAAGTTGGGGAACATTTGACTGCCAACCAGAAACCTCCTTGGTCATTCTGTGGACTTCTGACCAGAAAAAAATCAAGCTAGGGCAGCTCCAGGCTACATGGAGTAGATCTCCTGGGGCTCCACCACACCTCCAACAATCATTTGCACAATTTGGATTAAATTTGTGCAAAACAGAAGGTGTTCTGTACCATAGAGTCTGAAATGTAAATTCTTTTCTTTACCGTTTGTGTTTCTAACTGACTTATGAGTATTACTGAAGATTGTAACCCATTGATCATCTGTCAGTTATGATGGCAGAAGTGGGTCCCATTTTTCTCAAAGGAACAAAGTCGGTTTTGTTTTAGCATTCAAAAGCAAAGAGTAAGCCCAGGACAGCATATGTGCTCTAGGTGACATCTCCAGGCACCTCCAATCGAAAACAGTAAGGGGAGTTAAGGCCTTAGTCTTAACTTCCTCTGATTGGATATAATGTCTTATCTGAAAGTAGACCCAATTTGATAGATTTTTAACCCCGCCTGAGTCTATAAAATTCAAAATTCTAGGGATGTTCTTTTTGCACCAAGATAGGAGAAATCCGGAAGTATCCCCAGGAGCAAAATCTGGATTACCAATCAGGGCGGTCATGGGCCCAAGGAACTGCGAAATTTGGAATTGTGCAGAGCACTTTTGAAAGATTTTATGTGTTGCCTTTATCAGAGGGTGGCTAATAGTGAGCCATGCGAAGGATTGATGTGGGATCCATGCTAAGCCGATATAGAAGCACCACTAGTGGCCTGTTCAATTTCAGTCCAATCCTTTCGTGCGACTGAGGCTGACCAGTCTGTCTTTAACAGCTGTGATTTGTTGTCTGGCTTTTCTTTTCTTTAATCTTCTAGCTAATTGTGTACCATCTGTTGCTCCATTCATAGAAAGAGTCCTCAGAGTATAAGAGGATACTTTTTGCCTTCCTATCCAGCACGGTTTTAAGCTCTGTCCTTAGTGATGTCAATTCAGCTACATTTTTAGAGTCTAAAGATTGTTTATGGGTAACTTCCAACGCTACTATTTTCTGCAAAAGGGTGTCTAATTGGAAAAGATGTTCCTTTTTTTGTCCTCACTCCTATTTTAATCAATTCCCCCCAGACAGTCAGGGGCAAAGTCTCCTCATTGCAATTTATCTGAAAGTATTTAGCCAATAATTTCCCAATCTTATCTGTAGTTTCCAAATCTTTTAATGGCTCTGGGTTAAGTCTCCAATTGAAATGTCTGTGTTTAGAGGTAAAAATAAACATACATATATCCAGGCACATCGCCTCTAGTTAGGACATTAAATAAATTATTAGGGAAAGGGAAGTGCTGAAGGGGGTGTGGCTAGAAACAGCAAAAATCAATTAACCCTTCGCACACTCACATGCAAATGTTCAAACAAATGCATTCACAGATTTACTCATCCAGGCACAACTGTTATCCCTACAGCTAAATTAAAAGCCAGGGTTTTAGTTCACAGAAGAATGCATTCTTATACTTAGTCACCTATACTGCGTAGAAGTACCCAGGTAAACATAGGTGGACCCCTGTGGCTAGGGTCCAATTCGGTGCACTCCCCCTTGCCCTGTATGTTTGTCAGCATGCAGACAGCTTATGCTGGTGTATGCGCATGGTGCACATGGACACATAACATTAGCTCCCTTGTGCGATTGGTAAGATGCACTGTCTTTCCCAGGAGAGGAAGTTAGGATGTGTGTTCCTAATCCATTGATAGGTTTGATGCAATGAATGTGTTTGCATGTCTGCACTATGCATGTTACAGGGCCAGAGTTAGGATACCTATGTTTACCTGGGTACTTCTACGCAGTATAGGTGACTAAGCATAAGAATGCATTCTTCTGTGAACTAAAACCCTGGCTTTTAATTTAGCTGTAGGGATAACAGTTGTGCCTGGATGAGTAAATCTGTGAATGCATTTGTTTGAACATTTGCATGTGAGTGTGTGATGTGTTTAGAGGTAGGGAACAGGATTGAAAAATAGCCCAAGGTACCAATTCCAGCATCTCTGACAAGTGTAAATCAGCCTGTGAGATCATAACATGATCAATACGTGAGTATTTTTTATGGGGATTGGAGTAATAGGTAAACTCTTTTCATTTAGGGTTGAAAATCCTCCAAACATCCATCAGGGTTAGATCTCTAAAAAGATTCCTGATTTTTTTCAGACAGTGGAAGGAAACCGTGGACTTCCCGTTCGAGGTATCAAGCAGTGGATTCAAAGAGACATTGCTATCACCTCCCCATATGATCATTCCCTTTGCAAAGGTTAATAATTGAGAAACCACTTTGGTCAAAAAGGTAGATTGCTTTTCCTTAGGAGTGTATACAGGCACAATAGTAACGTCTCATTTGTCAATCTTACCTAGAAGAAAGACATAATATCCCTCAGGGTCAATCTGGTATCCAGTGATATCTATTGCACAGTTTTTGTGTATTAGGATAGAAACCCCCTTTGTCTTCCCTGTGGGTGATACTACATAGAAGCTCCTGGTATAATGTCTATCTTTCAGTCTGGGAGGGGGGGGTTTTACAGAAGTGAGGTTCTTGAATCATTGCGATGCTTATGTTTTCCTTTTGCAATAATTGCAAAAGAGTAGTTCTGAGTTCAGGTGTATTCAAGCCTTTGACGTTGTAGGATGCTATTTTCCAGGAGCTAACAGGCGGCATCTTTAGACATGAGTGGGTTAACAGTACGTCCCCGGTCAGCCATACAAAATAGGTGTCCTCCAGCACGGTCTCGACTCTCTGGCAGAAGGAGAAAATAAACATTAAAAAACACTGAATCAGGGTCATTGGAGTGTCTGTTTGCTAACAACGAATAAAAAGGATCTGCTAATGTAAATAATATGATTATAGAAAGCCTCTACAATGTAGAGTACTTAGCAAAGTACCGTAGTAAGGCTCACCAGATCAGAAATAAGTGATCTCACAAGCCTCAACCCTACTATCCCTCCAGCCTCTAAAAACTAAACTGAATGCTAATATATGGATGAACTTTTCAGAATGTCTAACGTGAACCAGAAACAAAGGGACCTTAAAACAGCTTTATCTATGGAAGCCTGACTTATACCTCTGAAAAAGTGCACATTTTGTCATCACACTATAAGTTGAAAATCCTACAGTAGCTAAGAAATAAAAAAGGATAAAGTATATTGTCCATTAAGAAATGTTCATACCCTGTAGGAGGAAATAAATGGTTAGTACAATAAGTGCAGTATGTTGTTAACAACACCTTCTCCTAGGAGAGGTTCTAAGCAGTCTCTTTAGTGTAAGCAAGGATGAGAGCAGCAGAGGTAGTAATATCGTTATTTCAGTGCATCAAAATGCTCTGCTCATGTGCAAAAACATACTGTAAGTTGCTCAGGGGGCAGCAAAAATTCCAGAGGCATATAGTCAGCAATTTATACCATGACTGGCTTAATAATAGGTGATTGAACAGTTCTGTATGAGCAAGCAAAAACAAAAACAAGTAGGAATGGTCCCAAAAATTGAAAAATGAATAAAAGAGCTCATACAAAGAAGAAAGTATAACCATAAGTCAACTGGTATCTGTGTGCAAAAACTAAGTGCACGAAAATAAGCAAGAAAAAAAAGTTATATACTACCAGTTTTCTCGAGGAACGTGCATCTGAGTTTACTACAGTGCTGTTTTTAAGAGAAGGGATTATCTTCATTCTCGGACGGTGAAGCTTCCAGTTCAATGGTGTTACCTTGTGGATTTTCTGCTGAAGGCTCTACTTGCGGATCTGAAGCGGAGCTGTGTCTCCTTTTATGATCGGGACCTTGGAATCTAGGGTTTTTGAGTGGTGATCTGCGTGAGTTTCTATTAGAGAAGAATCTATTAGGTGGGCCTGTCTTAGAAACAGTAGCATGATCTCCATTTTCCAGAAACCAGTCAGGCAGGTGTATTTTGGATAAGCCCAGGAGTTTGCAATAGTGTGGAGTATCAAACAGGTATACGCATGAATGCATTAATTGTGCCTTTAGTAGCATGGAGGCAGAAAGGAAATCTCCAGCGATAAGTGATATTTCTTTCTCTGAGCACTTGCAGCAGAGGCTTCAGTGCTCTTCTGTTTTGATGCGTAATTGCGGATAAATCCTGAAAGAGTTTAATATCTGCGTCATTAAATTTAATGCCATCCAGCTCTCTCACCTTTTTCATAACTTTTTCTTTAAGGGAGAAGCTAGCAAAGCAGCAAATTACATCTCTTGGTGGGTCATCATCGCTTTTCCTTGGTCTTAAAGCCCTGTGAGCCCTTTCTAAGTCAATTGGTGTGTCTGTGGGCCTCTCAAGTAGCTCATTGAAAATAGCAATGATGGCGGGCCTCATCTAGTCGTTAGAGATCGATTCTGGCAATCCCCTCACTCTAATATTGTTTCATCTGCTTCTGTTATCGAGGTCTTCCAGTCTATGCTGAAAATCAAGCAGTCTAGAATCTTGGTATGCAGCATGGCTTTGGATTTCACTGACCTGTTGTTTAGTGTCCAGGGTCTCCTGCTCCACTACCAACAAGCGCTTATTGACCTGCGTCACGTCTTCCTGGAGCTCCGCGATCACAGCAGAGAGGGTATTCTTGATGTCTGAGGCAATAGCCTTCATTATTTCTGTTGTAGGCATGTTGTTAAGGCGATCCATCACCTCTTTGTTAGGATTCAGTGGGGAGTCTTGCGCCGTGTTTTGAGGGGAAGTGCCGTCCTTCAGAGAAGGCGGCGACATATTGCTGCTGGTAGGCCCAGACTGCCCTAGCTTCTGTGAGCGAAAGTACTCGGGAATATGCTTCCCTGACGGTATCTCCGAGGTCCCGGTAGTCTTGGGAGTTGGTTGGTTCTTCTTAGGGGCTCTGTTTGTGCTCATCGTAGCTGGAGGCTGGAGAAAAGAGCGGGTCTATGGAGGAGCACACGTCTCACGCAGCCATCTTCAAGCGGCGTCAAACCACGCCCCCTGCAATCATGATTTCATGTATGTTCTATATTCTCCTACCCATGGGATCCATGTATACATGAGGAAGAAAGAAAAAT
Organism: Hyperolius riggenbachi; assembly: GCF_040937935.1. Classification (NCBI taxonomy): domain Eukaryota; kingdom Metazoa; phylum Chordata; class Amphibia; order Anura; family Hyperoliidae; genus Hyperolius; species Hyperolius riggenbachi. Next base: position 20,774,814 of record NC_090653.1, on the reverse strand, counting down.
GTAAGCTGAGTTAAGAGAATTTCACAACAGCTGCTCTGCAACTAATCAGAGTTCATCTTTGCACTTATAAGAATATTTCATAATTGTATGATCAAGTTTCTATTCACTTTCTTTTTTTTACTTCTGAATCCTAAGCATGGAATTATTATAGACAATAATTTGCCAATGGCATTGCTACTGGCATAAATCACTATACAGCGATGCAGTGCTGAGCCTTCTATGCTGCTGGGACTGTCCATGGCCACAAGACTCTCTATGGTCATCTTTGAGGGTGTTATATGCATCATCCTGAGTCACATGAGAAGTCAAAGAAATGATAAATACATGTATCCCTTCACTCTTCTCAGTTATTGCAGTTAGTATCACCACACAATGTGCAAATCCAGCAGTGCACCACCATGATCAATTACTGACCCGCCATGCTAGAAATAGTATGGAGACACCTAGAGAAAAATTATTATACAAAGAAAAATGTTTTAAATGATCTAGATACATTTATTATTTCCAATCATATTCCACTTAAAAACAGTAAAAAAAAATAAATAAGATCACATAGCACAAACATCTCGATACTCACTTAGAGACCTCTATTTATTTCACTTTAAGTTTTTTTTTTTTGGGGGGGGGGGGGGGGTTGTTTTTTTTTTGTTTTGCTTGCTGGTGATTTCAATGGTATTTGACTGACAATGTGTGGATATAACACCTAGGGAGAAATACATTTGCAGAAAAAAAAATTGTATATTATTATTTGTATTGATTTATAAAGCACAATCATATTCCATGGTGCATAGACCATTAAAAACACACACGTGTGTTGGTATTCAGTTGCAAGTATTAAGGTTAATATTGCAACAACACGGTGACAACATGGTGAAAAGTAAAAGTAATAGTTGAAAAAAATGAGAATACTGATTTAACATTTGAGGATCAGAAGGAAGACATAAACAGTAATTCATGCAAAAAAAAGTTATAATACATAATGACAAAATATAACACAACATATTCCAGTAATATTTAAAAAAAAATGTGATTACTGATGGAAATTTATTCTACGTAGTCCTTTGCAGGGAAACCCACTATACCTCATTTAACACCACCAAAGCCTGCATCCCTTCATCTGCAAAAATTGAGCCTTATTCTAATTAAAAAAGAGAAAGATGATCATTTATGATAATTCTCTCAGTTCTCTAATGCAATTCCCCCTGCTGCTCCATGTGTCCTGACTATTAATGTTCTAATTCTGAGAGTTGGGGCATTCCACTCCTACATGACTGTGCTTTATCAGGTGATTGGCTGCTGTTATGGTGCATGCACAACCATGAAGTGGTGTGATAGGTAGGACATGAAGTTAGATAAGTAACAGATTCCACTACAACTTCATGGCTAGTGTTGGGCGAACAGTGTTCGCCACTGTTCGGGTTCTGCAGAACATCACCCTGTTCGGGTGATGTTCGAGTTCGGCCGAACACCTGACGGTGTTCGGCCAAACCGTTCGGCCACATGGCCGAACTAAGAGCGCATGGCCGAACGTTCCCCGAACGTTCGGCTAGCGCTGTGATTGGCCGAACGGGTCACGTGGTTCGGGCCCGAACGCGCTCTGATTGGCCGAACGGTCACGTGGTTCGGGTAAATAAATACCCGAACCACGTCATATTTCCGCCATTTGTCTGTGGGTTTAGCTTTGGGTAGGCAGGCAGGGTAGTTCGCTCTCCAGCCACGCTAGCCAGGGTCCCCCCCAGTCATTGTGTGTCGCTGCTGGGAACAGTAGTACACCGCTCGCTCAGCCACACTATATATAGCATTGTTTACTGCCACTGTGTACCTCGCTCAGCCACGCTATATATATAGCATTGTGTTTTCTGACACTCTGTGTACACGGCTTAGGCTAGTCTGACTAATATAGCATTGTGTGTACTGCCACTGTGCACCTCGCTCAGCCACGCTATATATAGCATTGTGTGTACTGCCACTGTGCACCTCGTTCAGCCACGCTATATATAGCGTTGTGTGTACTGCCACTGTGCACCTCGCTCAGCCACGCTATATATATAGCATTGTGTTTTCTGACACTCTGTGTACACGGCTTAGGCTAGCCTGACTAATATAGCATTGTGTGTACTGCCACTGTGCACCTCGCTCAGCCACGCTATATATAGCATTGTGTGTACTGCCACTGTGCACCTCGCTCAGCCACGCTATATATAGCATTGTGTGTACTGCCACTGTGCACCTCGCTCAGCCACGCTATATATATAGCATTGTGTTTTCTGACACTCTGTGTACACGGCTTAGGCTAGCCTGACTAATATAGCATTGTGTGTACTGCCACTGTGCACCTCGCTCAGCCACGCTATATATAGCATTGTGTGTACTGCCACTGTGCACCTCGCTCAGCCACGCTATATATAGCATTGTGTTTTCTGACACTCTGTGTACACGGCTTAGCCTGACTAATATAGCATTGTGTGTACTGCCACTGTGCACCTCGCTCAGCCACGCTATATATAGCATTGTGTTTACTGCCACTCTGTGTACACCGCTCAGCCAGACTATATACCGTTGTTTACTGACACTCTGTGTACACCGCTCAGCCAGACTATATACCATTGGTTACTGACACTCTGTGTACACCGCTCAGCCAGACTATATACCATTGTTTACTGACACTCTGTGTACACCGCACAGCCAGACTATATACCATTGTTTACTGACACTCTGTGTACACCGCTCAGCCAGACTATATACCATTGTTTACTGACACTCTGTGTACACCGCTCAGCCAGACTATATACCATTGTTTACTGACACTCTGTGTACACCGCTCAGCCAGACTATATACCATTGTTTACTGACACTCTGTGTACACCGCTCAGCCAGACTATATACCATTGTTTACTGACACTCTGTGTACACCGCTCAGCCAGACTATATACCATTGTTTACTGACACTCTGTGTACACTGCTCAGCCAGACTATATACCATTGTTTACTGCCACTCTGATTCTGCTGGGAACAGTAGTACACCGCTCGCTCAGCCAGACTATATGGCATTGTGTTTACTGCCACTCTGTGTACACCGCTCAGCCACACTATATAGCATTGCGTACTCTGCCAGTCAGTGTGTATATTGCTGGGATCAGTAATACTCCACTCACCGTCAACCACTATATGAGCTCAACATGAGTTCCCCAGAGACCTCCGCTGTGAGCAGCACTCCCAACAACAGCAACAGCCAATGCCCCACGCAAGCTATAACATCCACCCCAGCAGCCAGTGGTCAGCAGCAGCCCTCCCCGGAGGAGAACGTTGTGTCCATCGGTCCGGCGCCAGAGCGATTAATGAGGGCTGCCATTGAGGAGATGATGGGGCCTGATGTGGAGGAGGAGGTCTGGCTCAGGCCAGCATCCCAAGTTAATGTTGAGGACGATGAGGGGTCTGTGTCTGGGGATGTTGGGGTGGCAGAGGTGGTGGGTGGTTCAGACTCAGGAGAAGAGTTGTATGATGAGGATGATGATCGGGACCATCTGTATGTGCCTCAGAGTCTGACCCCGGAAAACATGTTGTATCGTGTGTTTAGGTACTAAAATCTGCGTTCCCTCCCAGTAGTGTTGGGCGAACAGTGTTTGCCACTGTTCGGGTTCTGCAGAACATCACCCTGTTCGGGGTGACTATATAGCAGCCTATATAGCATTGTGTTTAATGCCACTCTGTGTACACGGCTCAGCCACACTATATAGCATTGTGTTTACTTCCACTCTGTGTCTGCTGGGAACTGTAGTACACCGCTCACCCGCCACTGTATAGCATTGTGCTCTGTGTCGCTGCTGACAAAAGTGGTACACCGCTCACCCACCACTGTATAGCATTTCTGTACTGCCACTGTACTGCTGCCAGTCAGCGTGTACTTTAAGGATAAGTGAAATGAGGAAGAAATCCGGTGAAAGAGGGAGGGGCAAGGGAAGAGGTGTTTCCCCTGACGGTTCACGTACAGGCCACAGGGGAGCACCCAAGAAAACCCACTCAATACCGCCCATGTTGTCCAGGACAACAACCCTCACAGATCCAAAAGAACAGGACCAGATAATTACTTGGATGACCTCTCAAGCGTCCAGCAGTGGGTTAAGCAGCACCAGCACATCACGCACGAGGTCCGAGTCCTCAGCCAGTTACAAGGAGCCAGTGGGCACAAAGCTGACACAACCGGCAGCGACACCACGCACACAACTGCCAGATAACCAGACGACGTTGGAGTGAGCTGCGCAGAGGTTGTTCTGGGGAGCTCTACTCCACGGCGGCGGCCCCCCACAATGACATATGACGAGTTTGAGGAGATGGAAGAGGAGGGTATGGACAATGTGGACATAGACCCAGATTTTGTTTGTGAACGAGAACATCGCCGTCGTAGCAGCAGCACAGATGAGTCTGTTGAGGAACCCACTGCTGCACGAGTTCGCCTTGTGCCACAAGGTAGGCGGCGCGCAATTTCAGGCACCGCAAGCATGGTTCAAGTGAGAGGCAAAAGAGGCGCAAACAGAAATCGCCAGCAAGGCAGGTGCTCCAAAGTCTGGGCTTTCTTTGAAGACTGCACTGAGGATGTTACCATGGAGATTTGCAAGGTGTGCAAGACCCGCCTGAGCAGGGGGAAAAGTATTAACAACCTCTCCACCACCAGCATGAGCTGCCACATTCTATCCAAACATCCCACACTGTGGGCAAATGCGGCAGGACAGGGTACCACCAGCAACACTGCCTCCCTTGGGTTCACCAGACTCACCACCAGACCCGCCTCAGCAGCAGCAGTAGTCCAGCCATTGCGTGGTTCACAACATTCACAAACATCAGACGATGCTGACACTGTCACTTTCCGGACTAGTGCTCTTGAGGTCTCCCAGTGTTCATCAAACACAACAACCAACAGCCCTTCGGTGTGCAGCCCTACGGTTGAGTTGTCTGTCTCTGAGATGTTTGAGCGCAAGAGGAAATTGCCAGCAAATGACCCCCGGGCCGTGGCAGTAACAGCCAGCCAGCATAGCCAAGGTTCTGGCCTGCGAAATGCTGCCATATCGAGTGGTGGAGACAAACAGCTTCAAGGGCATGATGTCAGTGGCCATCCCACGTTACGTGGTTCCCAGACGCTACCACTTTGCGCGCTCTGCAGTGCCTGAGTTGCATGAGCACGTGGTCAGCTAAATAACCCGAAGCTTGAAGAATGCCGTTGCCTGCAAGGTTCACCTCACCACTGACACCTGGACGAGTGCGTTCGGCCAGGGTCGATACATCTCCCTTACCGCGCACTGGGTGAACCTTGTGGAGCCTGGCAGCGATTCCTCACCTGCTACGGCGCGGGTGTTGCCCACGCCGCAAACAGCTGCACCGCCGTCCCTCCCACTGGATAACAACAGCAGCACCTACCTCTCTGACTCCTTCTCCTCCAACGCATCTCAAAGCTGTACCTCATCCGGAAACGCTAACCCAGCACCAGCAGCAGTAGGATCGTGGAAGCAGTGCAGCACAGCTGTTGGCATGCGTCAGCAAGCGTTGCTGAAGCTGATCTGCCTTGGGGATAAGCAGAACACAGGGGAGGAAATTTGGAGGGGAATAAAGGAACAGACAGATTTGTGGCTGGCACCGCTGGACCTGAAACCGGGCATGAAGCTAGACACCTGGCACGAACTGGCAATGTACGCAATAGAGGTGCTGGCTTGCCCGGCAGCCAGCGTTATGTCGGAACGCTGTTTCAGTGCTGCCGGAGGCATCGTCACAGATCGGCGTATCCGCCTCTCCACAGAAAATGCAGACCGTCTGACTCAAATTAAAATGAATCAATCCTGGATTGGAAACGACTACGCAACACTCCAGGACCCCAACCAAGTAACATGACCAATGAACATCTGGGATGGTTTAGCGTTTCCGGTCCCTGTTTATTGAACCTCTCATCTGTATTACATTTATGACTGCATGGCGGTACAAAGCATGCTATCCGCACGCTTCTTGTCCTCATGCAAGGCCTGGGTTGTTGTGTCTCACAAAGCGTGGCTTTCTCCTCCTGCGCCTCCTCCTGTTCCATCACGTGTGCTGCTGCTGCTGGGTTAGCGTTGCCGGTCCCTGTTTATAGAACCTCTTATCTTTATTACATTTATGACTGCATGCATGGCGGTAAAAAGCATGCTATCCGCACGCTTTTTGTCCTCATGCAAGGCCTGGGTTGTTGTGTCTCACAAAGCGTGGCCTTCTCCTCCTGCGCCTCCTCCTGTTCCATCACGTGTGCTGCTGCTGCTGCTGCTGGGTTAGCGTTGCCGGTCCCTGTTTATGGAACCTCTTATCTTTATTACATTTATGACTGCATGGCGGTACAAAGCATGCTATCCGCACGCTTCTTGTCCTCATGCAAGGCCTGGGTTTTTGTGTCTCACAAAGCGTGGCCTTCTCCTCCTGCGCCTCCTCCTGTTCCATCACGTGTGCTGCTGCTGCTGCTGCTGGGTTAGCGTTGCCGGTCCTTGTTTATGGAACCTCTTATCTTTATTACATTTATGACTGCATGGCGGTACAAAGCATGCTATCCGCACGCTTCTTGCCCTCATGCAAGGCCGGGGTTGTTGTGTCTCACAAAGTGTGGCCTTCTCCTCCTGCGCCTCCTCCTGTTCCATCACATGTGCTGCTGCTGGGTTAGCGTTACCGGTCCCTTTTCCTGGAACCTCTTATATGTATTACATTTATGACTGCATGCCGACAAAAAACATGTTACCTGTGCAAAGAAAACAGACATTTCCCGCATTTAAAAGACAGTTTTCCCTTTGAAACTTTAAAATCGATTTTCTCAAAAACTATAACCTCTTTTTGCTAATTTTTTTTCCTCTTGTACCCACTCCCAAGGTGCACATACCCTGTAAATTTGGGGTATGTAGCATGTAAGGAGGCTTCACAAACCACAAAAGTTCGGGTCCCCATTGACTTCCATTATGTTCGGAGTTCGGGTCGAACACCCGAACATCGCGGCCATGTTCGGCCTGTTCGGCCCGAACCCGAACATCTAGATGTTCGCCCAACACTATTCATGGCACCAGATCAGAATCAGAATCATTTATTTCACGAAGTACAAAGGGGGTGTTGTACTTGGAACTGGTTTTGGCTCACACAGGTTCTGGAAGGAGGGGGGGGGGTAATGTCTGAAAGCCAAGAGCCGAGGCTGCCATACTACAGTGCCACCAGCCCAGGCGCACTTTGCATTATCTATTATCCCTAAGGAGACATCAAATGGAGGGGGGGGGAGGTGAAGGTTCAGCGGTGATGACCCAGTTCTTCATGATAGAAACCTGCTTTGATACTGTTACTAATAGATGCTTCTTTTGATTATTGTGTTTTGGGTCAGTATAACAAAAACAAGAATTCTAGTATTTCTGGGTAACTGATCAAGTGTTATCCCACGTTCTTAGTTTCCAGTGGCTGATGCAACACCAGCAGTCCATGTCATCTATTCCTCTCCAGGATGTTGATGTTCCGTTACCTTCTGCCAGATCACACCCACACTTAATGTCAGCACCTTCTTTGGTGTTCTAAATTAATTTTACCTCCAACTTTCCTCTGAATGTCATGTGTAAAAAACACCCTACAAAACAAACACTGCAGGCATTGGCCCTCATAGGTGGATTACAAAAATGTTACATCAACTTGATTAATGACTTTCTTGGCCCATCTACAAGTTTCTTTACTGCATGTCACAGACCTTGAGATGTGTACACTTGCTAATTACAATTATTCAGCCCCATTTCATATTCATTGTATCACAAAGTTTTTAACTACAGTAATTCAGTTTTATGTTGAGTGACCGTTATTGTGATGCTAGATCAGAGGCGCTCCAGCAGGTGTCAATGCACTGCACCATGAACACTATCACAGCTGTGTGAGGATAAGACCTTGTATCGAGATTGCAGAATTATGTAGTATGACACAGCGCAGGTGAATGGGTTTTCTTCCTAGGTAGTTCTATGTTCCACTCCTCCACCACCTGTATATGCATTCAAGTGCAGGAAAACGAAACAGTAATGCACTCAGTGGTATATGTCGTGCTCACTTTATTTCTGGATAAAAGGCAGCAAAGGTATAGGAGTTTACACTTACTTTGCGAGGGTCCTAATCCACTTAGGGCCCCCACCCCCGTGTATAGCGTTTCCCACACAAGACAGCCTAACACATGACCTCAGTAACTGCTGCCCACTCTTGTCCCTGCAAGGGAAAAAAGAAAATGAATTATATACTATTATTTGTATTGATTTATAAAGTGCCAACATATTCCATGGTGCATAGACTGTTAAAAACACACACGTGTTAGTAATGAATAAACAGACAAACCGAGAGCCCAGTATAGTGCAGTATGTATTGGAATAGGGAGGAAAAAATGACAAGTAAGTATTATACTTACAAACATGGGTTACCACTTAGGCAACCACTTTTTAAGCAGGTGGGGAGATTAGACCTGTCCCCACTCAGGAATAAGATGTCGCTCTCTGTAGAAGAAGGAAGAAGAGGGTGTATCACCCTTCCACCAAGGGTGGAAAACTGGATATATCGATGTGCAGAGGCGCCAAAAGGATAAAATACGCTAAAAAGTTTAAAATATTCTGGTGGTGGTGGTGGACCAGCTACTCTAAAATAGACACGAGGCTGTCGCTTGAAGTCAAGACAATTTGTTCACATACTCCGAGATAAAACTGCAATGCGTTTCATGGGAAAGACCCTGCTTCTTCATGCATTAAATAACAGGAGTATCACACTAAAAATGAGAGAGATGAAGAGCATATCAAAGCGCTGTATGTGTTTAGTTGCATTATATGTATACATGGAAATATATTTCTCACTAAAATACCGCTTTTCCACCTGCCCACACCAAGCCTATGCATAAACACCCCCCCCCCCCCCCCCCTGGCTTTACACTATTCCTGGTGCAATATTTTAAGTCATTCTCTGGCTACCAAAATGTTTATATAAAGGTACTATTCTATTACAGTAACCACAACCTCTGCCACCCCACCCACGAAGCAATATTTTGTTTACTGCATCCCCCAATACAATACTATATTAGTATATTTCCATGTATGCATATAATACAACTATACACATACAGTGCTCTGATATTCTCTTCATCTCTGTCATTTTTAGTGTGATACTCCTGTTATTTAATGCCTGAAGAAGTGGGTTCTTGCCCGTGAAACGCGTTGCAGTTTTATCTCGAAGAATGTGAATAAATTGTTTTGACTTCAAGGAACAGCATCGTGTCTATTTTAGAGTGTCTGGTCCACCACCACCACCTGAATATTTTAAACTTTTTAGCGTATTTTATCCTTTTGGCGCCTCTGCACATCGATATAACATGTTAGTAATGAGTTGGAAATATTAAGGTTAATATTGTAACAACATGGTGACATAAAACATAGTAATAGTTGAAAAAAAAGAGAATACTTTAAAAGTTTATGTTGTGGATTTCTTCATCCTACTATGCTTGTGGCCCAAAAGATAAATAAAAATGCAATATTATTTTTATATCATAATCTGTTATATAATCTTTTATATTTTTAGTCAATTTAAAATACCGTGTTCATGTTGTCTAAACAGGAGCTTAGCAAGTACCCTTTAAAAAACTATTCAGAGCTAATGAAGAGTTGTTATAACTAAGGTCCATCCTTGAGTATGAGTGTTGTACATAAGAGAAGAACCGGATTCATCTGGGATCCCCCCAAGACTTAATCTATATTCTTTAATTAGTAAATTTAAATTGATCCTCTTAATTTTTGCTGATGCCATCACTAGATATTGTCGTTTTATATAAGTATTTTATATTTCAATGATTTTTATTGGAGATACACAGTATCATACAACATGCATTGTAAAAGTAGCATTGGAAAGTTGTTGTAAGCAGAAGACTCGTGATCACGACCTCATGATGAGAATCCCTGACAGCAGGGTCGGACAACTATCTTTAAAGTGGGATGAAACTCCATATTAACCTCCTTGGCGGTAACCCCGTGTGTGACACGGGGTAAGCCGCCGGAGGGTGCCGCTCAGGCCCTGCTGGGCCGATTTTAATAATTTTTTTTTTGCTGGACGCAGCTAGCACTTTGCTAGCTGCGCCAGCACTCTGATCGCCGCCGGCCCCTTTGCGATCGCCGCTATCTGCTGCGGCGCGGGCCCCCCCCCCCCTCCAGACCCCAGCGCTGCCTGGCCAATCAGTGCCAGGCAGCGCCGAGGGGTGGCCCGGGACTCGGTGACGTCATCCCGCCCCGTCGCCATGGCGACGGGGGAAGCCCTCCAGGAAATCCCGTTCTATGAACGGGATTTCCTGATCGGAGATCGCCGAAGGCGATCGAAGCGGGCGGGGGGGGTGCCGCTCAGCAGCGGCTATCATGTAGCGAGCCCTCGGCTCGCTACATGATTAAAAAAAATTTTTTTTTAAAAAAACCTGCTGCGCTCCCTCCTGGCGGTATTTTTCATACCGCCAAGGAGGTTAACTGAAAAATTTTAAATAAATCATCATGTAAAAAATTATTTATTTAGCTTACCTTTCCTGTTTTTTTTTAGTGTTCACTGTCAGATTTAAGAGAAATGTGATATGAAAAAAAAGAAAAAAAAATATTTCTGCTGGTTTCCATCTTTAGTGTTTCTCTGTGATGCCAAAAGTGATGTCACTTCTGCCCTTTTTTAAACCCGCATCAGTGTTATTTTAATGATTATTTAAGAGATTATTGGTCCACCCGTGGAAAACATCACCTAGATATCAGCCTTACATCACCCTGTAAACTCTTTAGCGGGAGGGTTGTTAAAGACCTTCCGGTCATAGTGTCCTTATCCTATCTGAAATGTGCAGTTTCTGTTATTTACTTTTTGAGATAAGCTTGTTAATGTAGCTAAACAAAAAAGACTCTCAACAATTCTGTTGGCAGTGCACAGTTTGGCACAGTTCAGAAAAGACACACAGACCAGGTAAAAAATTTAAATATAAAATTAGGGGACACACTGTATAGGGACCAATAAAAAAATAGGTTTACACATATATTTTGTGCACTATTTTAGGCATTTTTTTCGGGGGATAGTACAACCCTCATTAGGCTCAAGAACCATGTGATGGTCTTCAGGCTGAATACAACTTTTAGAAGGAGGAGGAACCGAGCATATATCTGTAGGTTGGATTCAAACATCTGCAGGCGAGAACAGGGTGCAATCATCCATAGGATGGATGCAAAGACCAGCAGACTGGAAAATGGTGCAGTTATCTGTAAGCTCGATGCAAGCAACTGCAGGCTAGAACCGGGTGCAGTTATCTTTAGCTCAATGCAAACGTTTGCAGGTCATAAGCAGTTAGCTTCTCGTGAGGGAAATTATCTGTTGGCAGGAGCAGAGTAGAGGTTAGGGCCACTGCACACCAAAAAGTGCTAGCATAATCGCAAAAGCTTAGTGCTTTTTTTAAGTGATTTTCCTAGGCGGTTCTAGGCATATGCCTAGCGATTTTCTAATCATGCATATCAATTTTTGGAGCGTTTTGGTGTAGTGTTAGTTATTTTTTGTAATAGTACAGCTGTAACTTAAAGTGAATGTTTACCGTTCAAAAAAAGGAAAAGTCAGATACTCACCTAAGGAGAGGGAAGGCTCGGTCCTAATGAGCCTTCCCTCTCCTCTCCTGGTGCCCGGTCCCGCGCAGGATCCCCCGTGGCAGTATTCGACCAGTTTGGTCAAATACTGCCACTTCCGCATGCCGAAGGGAGCTTTTGGAAGCCTTCGGGAGCACTCGGGCTCCCGATGACGCGGCTGCTCCATACTACGCATGCGCGAGCGTTCTCTATGATGCGCTCGCGTGTACGTAGTTTGGAGCGGCCCAGCTTCGGAAGCCCGAGTGCTCCTGAAGACCTCCGAAGTCCCTGCGGCAGCGGACGCGAACGGGGGAGCCTTCGCAGCACTGAGGGCACCGGGAGAGGAGAGGGAAGGCTCATTAGGACCGAGCCTTCCCTCTCCTTAGGTGAGTATCTGACTTTTTCTTTTTTTAAATGGTACCCATTGGCTTTAACAGCTTCTGTAACAAAACTGCTTGGAAAATTCCTCTGGCCTAGTGCTTTTCAGAGTGATTTTCCACTTTCCTATACTTAACATTGAATCACCTCATAAATCAGCAAAAATGCTGCAGGACCTGCATTTGCGTTTGGGAAAAAATGTTATCACTCTGGTGTGCTCCATTCCATTCATATACATTAGCCAAGTGCTTTTCAAAGCAATGGCATTTAAAAAAAATGTTCAGAAGTGCTCTTGGTGTGCACCAGACCTTACTGGTTGCAAGAGAGGAATGGATATTGAAGGAAAATATTTCCATTTGGATTCCACTTTTTTGAGAGTCTTATAAGCTGGACCAGACTTTTGATCAAAATATGCTGCCTTAATTGGTGTACAGGTTCAGTTTTAGCCATTGAGTGCTGTGAGCTTTGAATGTAGGCAGAGGTAGACAGAGAATGAATGGAAATAGGAGAAGAAAGGAAGCAGGTTAACAAGATTTCCTGACATATGGAGATTAGGAGAGAAGCTGAATTACTTTTGCAGAAGTTAATTAATCAATTAGAGATTGAGCTGAACACAAACAAGCAATCATATAGTTAATGTAAGAGCTGCTCATAGTTAAGGAGTGATCTAAAGGTTTGGTCAACAATGTGTATTATTTGAAAAAAAAAAATCTCCTTTGGTCCTAGTATGTGCAATTGTATAAGTAATGCTATTAGGTTTATTCACATTAAAGACCATGTCAATAAGGAGAGGTATAGAAGATGCCCAATCGTATCTGTATATTCAATTGCTCCAGATGACTTTAGAAAATTGGATGATTTTGGTTAAAGGAGGGATTAAAGTTGGGTCTGGTGCTGTCCATCAAAAGGAGAATGGATAGACCGAGGCCAACCAATGCTCCATGATCTCCTTCCATTTAGCATAAGCTTATAAGTGGGTCCATGGTATGACATGTGGTAAAAGTGCTTCTAAATAATATCTGGCAATATCTGGAACACCTAGTCCCCATGCTCCCTTCTATGTCATAGCACCAATTTGGCAATATTGTGCTTTTTGAATGCTCGAATAAAATTATATTATTTTTGAGTGACTTGGAAATGCGTGTAGGGACACACACCAGAAGAGTCTCAAAATTGCAAAGGGATTTATGATGGATCGTCATAGATATACTAAGTATTCTGCCAAAGAATGATAATTTAAGGAGGCATTTTTATCTTGGAAGAAGAGGTTATAAATTATGGAAAATTTAGAAACAGTAAGAATTAGTGACATGCACACATTTTGTGTAATCATAATTTCCCATCATAATTCGCAATCATGATGTGAAATAATAATGAGAAATTTTAGAAAAAAAAATCATATTAATTTCACCTGTAAGAACCATAATTTTGCATAACTTTTTGCTTAATTCCATGCCAATTGTAGCAATTCATAGCAAAATGCTTTTGTAAACAAAATTGCTAGGGAAGTAATGGGAACAAGTCATAAAAAGAATTGTTCAGAAAGACTTTGTGGTTTTTGAGAAAATCTTTTTTAAAAATGTTTTTCAAACTGCATTTTTCAGAGATTAAAAAACATTTTTCTTTGCATTTTATTTTAAACTGATTTTCTCAAAAACGACAAGGTCTTTTTGAAAAATGATGGTGATGATTGCATGTACGGGGGCTTTTCTATTAACCTCTACATTTTGCACAAAATGACCACAAATTTTGCGTTATTACACAAAATTGTGATGGATTACACAAAACAAATTGACTTTCCAAATAGTAATTATGAATGACCATAAATGTAAAAATGTATGCTAAATTTAGGGTAATCATAATAAGCAGAGTGTGATCATCACTGATAAGAATTATAATCTGGAGTAATTTTAAGCCTTATATATTTCAGTGAAGCAGTGGGCATTGTGTATGGTAAACTAATTTGGGCCGTAGAAATAACATATAGAAGGGATAACGCTTTGGTAAGAGAACAAGTAAATGTCAAATGCTCCAGGAAGAAATCATGGTGCATGTGAGACAAACAGGCCTTTTAGCATTCTGCTCACAGTGTAAGCGACTTATTCACTTTCTCATACAATTTCTGACCAGATAATAGCAATGATTTAACTGTACAGGAATTCATCAGATCTTTTAATTAGTTCTGTAGACTAATCAATAGCCTCAATTCCCCACCATTGTTGGTGGGGAATCTCCTCAGTTGACATGAACCTTTCTTTCTTATGGATGGAACCCAAAGCGAAATGTTGGTCTCTAAATCATGTAGTGTGAACTTCCCATAGTGTGGATAGTTAATCTACAGAGCCAGTGTTGAGGGAAAAGTCTAGTAGTGAGACTTCAGGGCAGATCTAGTTGACTTATTCTGTAACATACACTCACCTAAAGGATTATTAGGAACACCTGTTCAGTTTCTCATTAATGCAATTATCTAATCAACCAATCACATGGCGGTTGCTTCAATGCATTTAGGGGTGTGGTCCTGGTCAAGACAATCTCCTGAACTCCAAACTGAATGTCAGAATGGGAAATAAAGGTGATTTAAGCAATTTTGAGTGTGGCATGGTTGTTGGTGCCAGATGAGCCGGTCTGAGTATTTCACAATCTGCTCAGTTACTGGGATTTTCATGCACAACCATTTCTAGGGTGAGCATTGTTTCTGACCATGTCCATCCCTTCATGACCACCATGTACCCATCCTCTGATGGCTACTTCCAGTAGGATGATAAACCATATCACAAAGCTCAAATCATTTCAAATTGGTTTCTTGAACATGACAATGAGTTCACTGTACTAAAATGGCCCCCACATTTACCAGATCTCAACCCAATAGAGCATCTTTGGGATGTGATGGAACGGGAGCTTCGTGCCCTGGATGTGCATCCCACAAATCTCCATCAACTGCAAGATATTATCCTATCAATATGGGCCAACATTTTTAAAGAATGCTTTCAACACCTTGTTGAATCAATGCCACATAGAATTAAGGCAGTTCTAAAGGTGAAAGGGGGTCAAACACCGTATTAGTATGGTGTTCCTTATAATCCTTTAGGTGAGGTGTATGTTGAAGTACTTCAACACCTTCAAGAAGGCCCTTTAAAACTTACCTTTTCACTCTGGCCTACCACCCCTCACTAGTGCTCTAAACCTGCATCGGAATTTGGTCTCCTACCTTTCGTGTCCATATTGTTCACTTTAGATAGTAAGCCTTTGGGCAGGGTCCTCCTCCTTTTGTGTCCTACCTGATTATGCACCTCCATTACTGTGCACCCATGCTATGCATTTGAGTGAACTCAACTTGCCTAATCCCCATGCTCCCCTCCAGTGACTGACTAAGAATTACCTTGTACTCCTACTGTGCTGCGTGATCTGGTTTTTCTTGTATTCCTGTATTTTCGTATTGCTGTATGTAATCTCTAGATATTGTCTGTAACCTTAACTAATGTCCAGCTCTGCATAATATGTCGGCGCTTTATAAATACAATAAATAAATAAAATACTAGCAATATGGTTTGGGTTTAATTATTGGTAGAGCAAGCCTCTAATCTTAGTGTTAGTGTTTTAAAACGGGGAATAAAAAGTGCATCCATTATGAGAAGGATTTGCTATTTTAACCACTTAAGCCCGAAGGGTTGAAATTTTTTTACATCCGAGCAACTTTCACCCCCCATTCATTTGCCAATAACTTTATCACTACTCATCACAATTAATTGATCTATATCTTGTTTTTTCCGCCACCAATTAGGCTTTCTGTGGGTGGTATATTTTGCTAAGAGCCACTTTACTGTAAATGCATTTTAACAGGAAGAATAAGAAAAAAATTGAAAAAATTCATTATTTCTCAGTTTTCAGCCATTATAGTTTTAAAATAATACATGCCTCCATAATTAAAACTCACGTATTGTATTTGCCCATATGCCCCGGGTATTTCACTGTTAAAATTATGTCCCTATCACAATGTATGGCGACAATATTTTATTTGGAAATAAAGGTGCATTTTTTCCGTTTTGCGTCCATCACTGTTTAGAAGCCCATAATTTATTAAATCACATTGATATACTCCTTTGACATGAATATTTAAAAAGTTCAGACCCTTAGGTAACTATTTATGTTTTTTTGTTTTTTTTATTATTGTAATTTTTTTTTTTTAATTTAAACTTGTATGTGGGTATTTTTTGGTGTGGGAGGTAAACAGGGTTTTTTTAATATATTTATAGGTTTATTCTTAAAACTTTTTTTTTTGGGTGTAATTTGCTATTTGGCCACAAGATGGCCAGAATCAAAAAGTCCTGGGAGTGATCGATCTCGCTCCCAGGCAGAAGAAAGGAGACCAGAGCTCAGAAAAGCCGCAGCGTCTGAAGAGACGCTGTCGGCTTTTCTCCGGGGGGGTCCGATCAGCGAAAGGGATTTATAATCCCTTTCACTGATCGGTGGGCTAGCGGCCAGCAGCGGGGGCGCGCACAGGGGGGGGGCAACGGGACCCGAGGGAGTGCGCGCAGCCCAACTGGACGAGAAATCTCGTCCAGTTGGGCTTAAGTGGTTAATTGTGTCAAGAAAGATATATGGTCTTATAATATCTTCTCAAGAACAACTCCATGTAAATGGGAGGAGCAACCTTGTTCAATTCACCTCCTTGAATTAAGGCTGGGGTGTCCATATCTTCTTAAAAGATCAAAACTTTTGATTATAATAAAGTGTGCTCCTCATAGGAGGGATACATGTGCACCTGAACTAATCTGGCTTGATCTAATTTATACTTTAGGATGTTTCGAATCACTTTTTTTGATCAAGTACATTGATTTACAAACAATGAGTATTAAGTAGAATTAATAAGTATTGCTAACCCAGCATTAAAGCACGCAAATTTACCCAAATGTCCATGAACCAGTCGTTCGCGGCGGGCTCCATAGACTTAAATGGCAGGCAAATGGCCACCAAATTTAGCGGTAAATAGCAAAGCCCCATACATGCTAGAAACACCAAATTTGCAGGGTATGTTAAGCGGGAAGCAAAACATTCAAAAAGACCTTATAGTTTTTGAGAAATCGATTTTAAATTTCTTGTTCTGAGTGTGGTACAGTGGGTTGCAAAAGTATTTGGCCCCCTTGAAGTTTTCCACATTTTGTCACATTACTGCCACAAACATGAATCAATTTTATTGGAATTCCACGTGAAAGACCAATACAAAGTGGTCTACACATGAGAAGTGGAACGAAAATCATACATGATTCCAAACATTTTTTACAAATAAATAACTGCAAAGTGGGGTGTGCGTAATTATTCAGCCCCCTGAGTCAATACTTTGTAGAACCACCTTTTGCTGCAGTTACAGCTGCCAGTCTTTTAGGGTATGTCTGTACCAGCTTTGCACATCTAGAGACTGAAATCCTTGCCCATTCTTCTTTGTAAAACAGCTCCAGCTCAGTCAGATTAGATGGACAGCATTTGTGAACAGCAGTTTTCAGATCTTGCCACAGATTTTCGATTGGATTTAGATCTGGACTTTGACTGGGCCATTCTAACACATGGATATGTTTTGTTTTAAACCATTCCATTGTTGCCCTGGCTTTATGTTTAGGGTCATTGTCCTGCTGGAAGGTGAACTTCCGCCCCAGTCTCAAGTCTTTTGCAGTTTTCAAGAGGTTTTCTTCCAAGTTTGCCCTGTATTTGGCTCCATCCATCTTCCAGTCAACTCTGACCAGCTTCCCTGTCCCTGCTAAAGAGATGCACCCCCTGAGCATGATGCTGCCACCACCATATTTGATAGTGGAGATGGTGCATTCTGAGTGATGTGCAGTATTAGTTTTCCACCACACATAACGTTTTGCATTTTGGCCAAAAAGTTCCATTTTGGTCTCATCTGACCAGAGCACCTTCTTCCACATGGTTGCTGTGTCCCATACATGGCCTGTGGCAAACTGCAAACGGGACTTCTTATGCTTTCTGTTAACAATGCCTTTCTTCTTGCCACTCTTCCATAAAGGCCAACTTTGTACAGTGCATGACTAATAGTTGTCCTATGGACAGAGTCTCCCACCTGAGCTGTAGATCTCTGCAGCTCGTCCAGAGTCACCATGGGCCTCTTGACTGCATTTCAGATCAGCGCTCTCCTTGTTTGTCCTGTGAGTTTAGGTGGATGGCCTTGTCTTGGTAGGTTTACAGTTGTGCCATACTCCTTCCATTTCTGAATGATTGCTTGAACAATGCTCCGTGGGATGTTCAAGGCTTTGGGAAGCTTTTTGTAGCCTAAGCCTGCTTTAAATTTCTCAATAACTTGTTCCCTGACCTGTCTTGTGTGTCTTTTGGACTTAACGGTGTTGTTGCTTCCAATATTCTCTTAGACAACCTCTGAGGCCCTCACAGAGCAGCTGTATTTGTACTGACATTATATAACACACAGGTGCACTCTATTTAGTCATTAGCACTCATCAGGCAATGTCTATAGGCAACTGACTTCACTCAGATCAAAGGGGGCCGAATAATTATGCACACACCACTTTGCAGTTATTTATTTGTAAAAAATGTTCGGAATCATGTATGATTTTCGTTCCACTTCTCACATGTACACCACTTTGTGTTGGTCTTTCATGTGGAATTCCAATAAAATTGATTCATGTTTGTGGCAGTAATATGACAAAATGTGGAAAACTTCAAGGGGGCCGAATACTTTTGCAACCCACTGTAAATATTTTAACGGCCCCCCAACTTTAGCGGTTAACAACAAAGCCCTCGAACATCCTGGAAACACCAAATGTGCAGAGTATGTTAAGAAGGACACTGAGAACAAGAGAAAAAATAAGACTTTATAGTTTTTGAAAAAAAATTAAGAAAATTGATGTAAAAGTCAGAACAAAGTACCAAAACTACTGTGGTAAAATGGCAGATAATGTATTAACATGTATATAAATGTATATATTTAAAAATGTTTTATATGTTCAAAGTGTGGAAAAAAAAAATATGTGGGCGTCCCCCATCCCAAGCCTATTTAACCCCTTTTCCCCCTGCAGGCTGGGATAGCCAGAATGCGGCTCCTTGGCCGAATGAGAATTCGCACCCTGCGCTATAGCAGCCCACATGGTTCATGGTATGGGGGCTCTGGACGAGAGGGGCATCAAAGCCTCCCCCTCTCCCCTTGAGCCCATGTACAATCCATGGATGTCCCAGGAGGAGGTGGGGCTGCCAACATCCTAGGGGGTTCACAGTGGCATCTGTAAAATTGATTTTCCTATCTAAACCATAACATTTCTTTTTTTCGAAAAAAACTAAAAGGTATTTTTAAAATAAAATCACTGCTCTCCTTAACTTACGCTGCAGATTTGTTGATTCTAGCATGCATGGGGGCTTTGCTATTAACCCCTAAAGTCAGCAGAAATTGACTTCAATATGAAATGCAACTGCAAACTTTTGGGAATGATCATTTTTGTAAATGTAAGCAGCAAACATTCATTTACTTGCAACAAAAGGTATGCTGGCAAACAAGTTTGTCCATCATTAGTACTGGGCCAACCCCTATCCACACTGTTGAGTACCAGAAAGTCTAAAACAGGCTGTATGCATGTTGGGTAATCTGCTCAGGCTCGGGATGGAAATATGCAGCTCAAAGTGGCAATCCCATGCCTGAGTAAGTTATACGAGGGAGCTGCTGCAGATCTCTCTGTGGTCATTTTTGTTTGTGTGTGTGTGTGTTTGTGTGTGTGTGTGTGTGTGTGTGTGTATGTGTGTGTGTGTGTGTGTGTGTGTATATGTTTGTGTTTGTGTGTGTGTGTGTATGTGTGTGTGTGTGTGTGTATATGTTTGTGTTTGTGTGTGTGTGTGTTTGTGTTTGTGTGTGTGTGTGTGTGTGTGTGTGTGTGTGTGTGGTGTGTGTGTGTGTGTGTGTGTGTGTGTGTGTTTAGGGTCTAAAAATCTTGTGAAAATTTGCACAGGTTTTAGACTCTAAATCTGGAAATAATCATAATGCCAGGGAGGTTAATGGTGGTCAGCCATCTTTGCAGATCAGCTACTGTTGATCCTTAGGGAAGAAGCTTGTAAAGGAGCTGTAGCAAGTGTAAAAATGTTGTGGAAATATCATATTCTGCTAATAGCAATTATCAAAAATCTGTAAAGTATTTTCCCCATCCTTGTGTGTCTCATGTATGTGATCATGTTTCATCATATCAGCCTCATCATTTCTCTTTACAGTCTATTTCCTTCTTATGTATACTGTGATCTGGTCTCTGCATGTCAGCCTGACCAGTGCTCTACATAACTCATTCCCTTATTGTATCTGCATGGATAACACCACAGGTGCAGGTCACGGATAGGGGGTTCAGATTTATATATAAGCAATGCTTCCTTTGTGTTAGGGATGTGGGAGGAGACCAATGTTAACTATAGACATCCAGAGGTTCTCAAATATCTTCAGTGGGTAAAATCAGTCATACAATATGTTTAGAATGATAACTGATGAGTAAAGTTGCATTGATTCAGTATAATGATGGTTTACAGTTACATTTAATTTGGAAAAAAAGATGTTTGTTCTACAAGTTTAACTAGGAAAAAAATAACATAATTTAGGTACAATGCTGTTCTTTCTATTTGATCCAAAGTTTGGTGCAAGAACTGGTGAGGAAAAAAACCTTACAAGACTCAGGCCAATAAGCGAAAAAAAATTCTTCCCAACTCCAGGTGGCAGTCAGATAAAATTCTGCAATCAACTCTACCTGGGAATTACCTAATAATTACAGCCATGGATGTCATTCAATGCAAGGAAGTATCCAACCCTCCTTTAACCACTTCAGGACCACAGTCTTTTCGCCCCTTAAGGACCAGAGCCTTTTTCTCCATTCAGACCACTGCAGCTTTCACGGTTTATTGCTCGGTCATACAACCTACCACCTAAATGAATTTTACCTCCTTTTCTTGTCACTAATACAGCTTTCTTTTGCTGCTATTTGTTTGCTGCTGCGAGTTTTAGTTTTTATTATATTCATCAAAAAAGACATGAATTTTGGCAAAAAAATGACTTTTTTAACTTGCTGTGCTGACATTTTTCAAATAAAGTAAAATTTCCTATACATTTGAGCGCGAAAGTTATTCTGCTACATGTCTTTGATAAAAAAAAAACCATTCAGTGTATATTTATTGGATTGGGTAAAAGTTATAGCGTTTACAAACTATGGTGCCAAAAGTGAATTTTCCCATTTTCAAGCATCTCTGACTTTTCTGCGCACCTGTCAGGTTTCATGAGGGGCTAAAATTCCAGGATAGTACAAATACCCCCCAAATGACCCCATTTTGGAAAGAAGACATCCCAAAGTATTCAGTGAGAGGCATGGTGAGTTCATAGAAGATTTTATTTTTTGTCACAAGTTAGCGGAAAATGACACTTTCTGACAAAAAAAAGAAAAAAAAAAAGTTTCCATTTCTTCTAACTTGCGACAAAAAAAAATGAAATCTGCCACAGACTCACTATGCTCCTCTCTGAATACCTTGAAGTGTCTACTTTCCAAAATGGGGTCATTTGTGGGGTGTGTTCACTGTCCTGGCATTTTGGGGGGTGCCTAATTGTAAGCACCCCTGTAAAGCCTAAAGATGCTCATTGGACTTTTGGCCCCTTAGCGCAGTTAGGCTGTAAAAAAGTGCCACACATGTGGTATTGCCATACTCAGGAGAAGTAGTATAATGTGTTTTGGGGTGTATTTTTACACATACCCATGCTGGGTGGGAGAAATATCTCCGTAAATGACAATTGTTTAATTTTTTTTACACACAATTGTCTATTTATAGAGATATTTCTCCCACTCAGCATGGGTATGTGTAAAAATACACCCCAAAACACATTATACTACTTCTCCTGAGTACGGCGATACCACATGTGTGGCACTTTTTTGCACCCTAACTGCGCTAAGGGGCCCAAAGTTCAATGAGTACCTTTAGGATTTCACAGGTCATTTTGAGAAATTTCGTTTCAAGACTACTCCTCACGGTTTAGGGCCCCTAAAATGCCAGGACAGTATAGGAACCCCACAAATTACCCCATTTTAGAAAGAAGACACCCCAAGGTATTCCGTTAGGAGGATGGTGAGTTCATAGAAGATTTTTTTTTTTTGTCACAAGTTAGCGGAAATTGATTTTAATTGTTTTTTTTCACAAAGTGTCATTTTCCGCTAACTTGTGACAAAAAATAAAATCTTCTATGAACTCACCATACTCCTAACGGAATACCTTGGGGTGTCTTCTTTCTAAAATGGGGTCATTTGTGGGGTTCCTATACTGCCCTGGCATTTTAGGGGCCCTAAACCGTGAGGAGTAGTCTTGAAACCAAATGTCGCAAAATGACCTGTGAAATCCTAAAGGTACTCATTGGACTTTGGGCCTCTTAGCGCACTTAGGGTGCAAAAAAGTGCCACACATGTGGTACCGCCGTACTCAGGAGAAGTAGTATAATGTGTTTTGGGGTGTATTTTTAGACATACCCATGCTGGGTGGGAGAAATATCTCTGTAAATGACAATTGTTTGATTTTTTTTTACACACAATTGTCCATTTACAGAGAGATTTCTCCCACCCAGCATGGGTATGTGTAAAAATACACCCCAAAACACAATATACTACTTCTTCTGAGTACGGCGATACCACATGTGTGACACTTTTTTGCAACCTAGGTGCGCTAAGGGGCCTAACGTCCTATTCACAGGTCATTTTGAGGCATTTGGATTCTAGACTACTGCTCACGGTTTAGGGCCCCTAAAATGCCAGGGCAGTATAGGAACCCCACAAGTGACCCCATTTTAGAAAGAAGACACCCCAAGGTATTCTGTTAGGAGTATGGTGAGTTCATAGAAGATTTTTTTTTTTGTCACAAGTTAGCGGAAAATGACACTTTGTGAAAAAAAAAACAATACATATCAATTTCCGCTAACTTGTGACAAAAAATAAAATCTTCTATGAACTTATCATACACCTAACAGAATACCTTGGGTGTCTTCTTTCTAAAATGGGGTCACTTGTGGGGTTCCTATACTGCCCTGGCATTTTAGGGGCCCTAAACCGTGAGGAGTAGTCTTGAACCCAAATGTCTCAAAATGACCTGTGAAATCCTAAAGGTACTCATTGGACTTTGGGCCCCTTAGCACAGTTAGGCTGCAAAAAAGTGTCACACATGTGGTATCGCCGTACTCAGAAGAAGTAGTATAATGTGTTTTGTGGTGTATTTTTACATATAACCATGCTGGGTGGGAGAAATATCTCTGTAAATGACACATTTTTGATTTTTTTTACACACAATTGTCCATTTACAGAGAGATTTCTCCCACCCAGCATGGATATGTGTAAAAATACACCACAAAACACATTATACTACTTCTCCTGAGTATGGCGATACCACATGTGTGACACTTTTTTGCAGCCTAGGTGCGCTAAGGGGCCCAACGTCCTATTCACAGGTCATTTTGAGGCATTTGTTTTCTAGACTACTCCTCACGGTTTAGGGCCCCTAAAATGCCAGGGCAGTATAGGAACCCCACAAGTGACCCCATTTTAGAAAGAAGACACCCCAAGGTATTCCGTTAGGGGTATGGTGAGTTCATAGAAGATTTTATTTTTTGTCACAAGTTAGTGAAAAATGACACTTTGTGAAAAAAACAATAAAAATCCAATTTCCGCTAACTTTTGACAAAAAATAAAATCTTCTATGAACTCATCATACACCTAACAGAATACCTTGGGGTGTCTTCTTTCTAAAATGGGGTCACTTGTGGGGTTCCTATACTGCCCTGGCATTTTACGGGCCCAAAACTGTGAGTAGTCTGGAAACCAAATTTCTCAAAATGACTGTTCAGGGGTATAAGCATCTGCAAATTTTGATGACAGGTGGTCTATGAGGGGGCAAATTTTGTGGAACCTTTCATAAGCAGGGTGGCCTCTTAGATGACAGGATGTTTTGGGCCTGATCTGATGGATAGGAGTGCTAGGGGGGTGACAGGAGGTGATTGATGGGTGTCTCAGGGGGCGGTTAGAGGGGAAAATAGATGCAATCAATGCACTGGGGAGGTGATCGGAAGGGGGTCTGAGGGGGATCTGAGGGTTTGGCCGAGTGATCAGGAGCCCACACAGGGCAAATTAGGGCCTGATCTGATGGGTAGGTGTGCTAGGGGGTGACAGGAGGTGATTGATGGGTTTCTCAAGGTGTGATTAGAGGGGGGAAATAGATGCAAGCAATGCACTAGCGAGGTGATCAGGGCTGGGGTCTGAGGACGTTCTGAGGTGTGGGCGGGTGATTGGGTGCCCGCAAGGGGCAGATTAGGGTCTAATCTGATGGGTAACCGTGACAGGTGGTGATAGGGGGTGATTGATGGGTAATTAGTGGGTGTTTAGAGGAGAGAAGAGATGTATACACTGCACTTGGGAGGTGATCTGATGTCGGATCTGCGGGCGATCTATTGGTGTGGGTGGGTGATCAGATTGCCCGCAAGGGGCAGGTTAGGGGCTGATTGATGGGTGGCAGTGACAGGGGGTGATTGATGGGTGGCAGTGACAGGGGGTGATTGATAGGTGATTGACAGGTGATCAGTGGGTTATTACAGGGAATAACAGATGTAAATATTGCACTGGCGAATTGATAAGGGGGGGGTCTGAGGGCAATCTGAGCGTGTGGGCGGGTGATTGGGTGCCCGCAAGGGGTAGATTAGGGTCTAATCTGATGGGTAACAGTGACAGGTGGTGATAGGGGGTGATTGATGGGTAATTAGTGGGTGTTTAGAGGAGAGAAGAGATGTATACACTGCACTTGGGAGGTGATCTGATGTCGGATCTGCGGGCGATCTATTGGTGTGGGTGGGTGATCAGATTGCCCGCAAGGGGCAGGTTAGGGGCTGATTGATGGGTGGCAGTGACAGGGGGTGATTGATGGGTGGCAGTGACAGGGGGTGATTGATAGGTGATTGACAGGTGATCAGTGGGTTATTACAGGGAATAACAGATGTAAATATTGCACTGGCGAATTGATAAGGGGGGGTCTGAGGGCAATCTGAGCGTGTGGGCGGGTGATTGGGTGCCCGCAAGGGGTAGATTAGGGTCTAATCTGATGGGTAACAGTGACAGGTGGTGATAGGGGGTGATTGATGGGTGATTGATGGGTAATTAGTGGGTGTTTAGAGGAGAGAATAGATGTAAACAATGGATTTGGGAGGTGATCTGATGTCGGATCTGCGGGCGATCTATTGGTGTGGGGGGGTGATCAGATTGCCCGCAAGGGGCAGGTTAGGGGCTGATTGATGGGTGGCAGTGACAGGGGGTGATTGACGGGTGATTGACAGGTGATTGACAGGTGATTGACAGGTGATTGACAGGTGATCAGGGGGGATAGATGCATATAGTACACGGGGGGGGGGTCTGGGGGGGGGGTCTGGGGAGAATCTGAGGGGTGGGGGGTGATCAGGAGGGGGCAGTGGGCAGGGGGGGGGGGATAAAAAAAAAATAGCGTTGACAGATAGTGACAGGGAGTGATTGATGGGTGATTAGGGGGGTGACTGGGTGCAAACAGTGGTCTGGGGGGTGGGCAGGGGGGGGTCTGAGGGGTGCTGTGGGCGATCAGGGGGCAGGGGGGGGGAAATCAGTGTGCTTGGGTGCAGACTAGGGTGGCTGCAGCCTGCCCTGGTGGTCCCTCGGACACTGGGACCACCAGGGCAGGAGGCAGCCAGTATAATAGGCTTTGTATACATTACAAAGCCTATTATACATATGTGCAGCGGCGATCCGGGTGGTAGTAACCCGCCAGTCCCCGGCGGCTGATTGCGTCACGAATGACGCGATCGCCGCATAGCCACTCCCGCAGCCGCCCCCGCCGATGGGCGTATTGCGGTCGTTTGGGCCCGGACTTTGCCGCCGCCCATCGGCTGGGGGCGGTCCTCAAGTGGTTAAATGCAGATATAGAATTTACAATAACTTTGTGCTGTGGTAAAATATTCCACATTTGAATGACTCTTCTTGTAAAGATCCACTTCCTAAATAGTTGGCAAAAAACTTTTTTCCCCCATACACAGATCATGTCCACTTGTCCTTTGTACATGCTTAGGGACAAAAAGTTAAATTGCACAGCCTTTCTATTGCCCTTTGCTGTATTTATCCATGTTAATCTGATCCTTTCTTAGCTGTCATTTTTCCCAGCTAAATAAGCCCAGTTTGTTGAGACCTGCCAACCCTCTGATTAATTGAGTTGCGTGTTTTTTGTATCTGTTCTAAAATGTTGATGCTTTTCCTATAATGTGATGTCCAAAACTGTATCCCACATTCCACAACTTCCCAAGTGATTTATACACAGGGAGAAGTATACTGGCATCTCACGGTTTTCTTTCCCTCTTTATGCATCCCAGAATCTTCTATGTTTTTGCTCAGGGTTACTCTCCTCCATTTAAGAAAGTGGTTGCACTGCATAGGTGCATAGTATGGCCCATCCCTTGTTGAATTCCCAAGTCCTTCTCCAATTCTGATGTTTACAGGCGTACGTCATTCATCTTATGAGGTGCTCTTCCGTTGGCACACCCAACTTGGTGTACAGCTTTACATTTATCAGCAATCAACTTCATCTTCCATCTACCTGCCCATATGGCAATGTTTTTGCCATCCTGGTGTAAAATGTCACTATCCTGCTTAGTGTTTATAATTCTGCATAATTTTGGATCGATTCATCAGCAATATGTTTAATTATCTTTAATCTTATCCTGGAAGACACATAATTAAGACCAGAGACATGTAATGTGTGATGCAAGAAATTTAATGTCTACAGAAAGAAAAATCACAGAGAGAGTAAATCAGCATTTAGGGATTACAAGGGAAGCCTATGTGGAGCATTTTAAGGGAATCTGATTCATTTAGATGATTGATTAGAAGGAAAACTAATGATTTACGTTCAGTACTATATTCTACTGTAAGTCTTCAGCTCCTGTGGAAAATAAAAACAAGTAATAATGAATTATATGAAAACAACACAAGCAAAGAAAAATATTCACTGCCTACACTCTGAGCTTAAAGTGAGTTTAAACGTATTATTTTTAAAAACTCTTGTACCTAGTTTTCATCACAGCAGTAGTTATTTATTACAGACCACACCTATTTATATATCTAGTTCCATATAAATGATTGACTACATTACTGAGCCCTCTCCCTTCCCCAGTGTAATTCCATCAGAGAGCTGAGTAAAAGGTAATGATAAAGGTACACTCCCACTCCTCCCCATCTATTTCTTTTCTGGTAATGTTTTACCCAGTGATGATCGTAATCAACAAAATACAATTTCACAAAATTTCACGTAAATTTTCACACTTACGCTTATATGTAATTACGATTTGCAAATGCAACTGATTTTGTGTAGTTATTCATAATTTCACATAACATTTTGTGAAATTGTGTGTAATTTCTTGCCATTTTTAGCAGTGAATAGCAAAGCCCCAATACATGCTATTGACACCAAAATTGCTACATATGTTAAAGAGAATAGTGAGTGCAAGCAAAAAAAAAACAATTGCAAAAAGACTTTATAGTTTTTGAGAAAATCGATTTTAAAGATACAGTATGCTGACATCAGAGTGAGCCCTCCTCTACAGTATGCTGACATCAGAGTAAGCCCTTCTCTACAGTATGCTGACATCAGAGTGAGCCCTCCTCTACAGTATGCTGACATCAGAGTGAGCCCTCCTCTACAGTATGCTGACATCAGAGTGAGCCCTCCTCTACAGTATGCTGACATCAGAGTGAGCCCTCCTCTACAGTAGCCCCACTTGAACAGCCTCCCTTGCACCCCCACCCCAACAAGAAAGAGGAGTTAACTTTGAACTTTTCTATAGGGAACAAACAGTCTTCTAGTCAACAAATCAGCTTTACAGCCAGAAAACTAGCAGTCTTAGAAGATTATCAGTGATGGCTATTTGAATATTTTCAGTATAACAGTAGTACAGAACAGAAGTAGAACAGAAGTACTTTTTATCTTTAGAATATACTCACCACATGGATGTTGTGTGTCTTAGCATTATTATTTGCCGTCAGCTAAAGCACTAACGGGCCCTGCTCCACTACCAAGGAGACCTTTATCACCTCCGAGTAGGCCAGTTAGACCCTCAATAACTTTTGTCTGTAATAAAGAAATTGTAAATGATTTTTAGTCCCAATACATTTTATTTAGTCCACTGTTATTATTATCTGGGTGGCCACTTACCAATTTACATTTGGGATCAACAAGGTCAGCTTTCTGCAAGACAATAATCAAGCAAATACTAAGCTTTAGTAGCATAGACTTATATGTATGATTTTTATGATTATCTTTGTTCATTATTTACCAGATAAATAACAATATATTCAAATTAATATACAGTATATTGACAAAAAACTTTAAAGGGATTTGCATGATTATAAAATAAAAACATAAACTTTCTCTTCTATTTTTGTGTCAAAGGAGATTGAGACAGTAATGAAAATAACTTGTTTAGAGTTTGGAAGAATTAGAACCTCTGTCGGCTCTTTAGGGATGGTCAGAAATGCCAATTTCTGATTCCGCGTTAAATCCGCATTCCACCATTGCCAATTACCGATTCCGCTTTCGGCTACCAATTTCCGCATTCCAATGTGGAATTTCCGCCGGAAATCGCGGAAATTCCGTCCGACTTTAACATCAATTTTCTCAAAAACTATAAGGTCTTTTTGAAAACTTTTTTGCATCTTGTTCACAAGATTCTGTTTATTAAACCCTGAAAATTTGGTGTGTCTACGACTTATGGGGGCTTTGCTATTAACCGCTAAACTGTAATGTAAAATGCAGAAAATAGGCAGATGCAGGTTTTCTGCATTTTACATTACAGTAGAAATCCGCCGATTTTAGTGGTTAATAGCAAAGCCACCGTAAGTCCTAGAAACACCACATTTCAGGGTTTATTAAACTGAATGGTGTGAACAAGATGCAAAAAAAGTGTTCAAAAGACCTTATAGTTTTTGAGAAAATCGATGTTAAAGTCGGCTGAAATGTCCGCAATTACCGCACATGCATTACCGATTTACGCATTCCGATGCGGAAATGCAATTTCCGATCGGAATTTCGGAAATTGCATTTCTACGGAATCCGAATGAGCATCCCTATTTATTACTGTACCTCACTTCCTGTTCCAGGGACCTTCTACACTGACAATAGAGCCCAGATCCTCACTGGAACAGGAAGTCAGGGTCATGCTGCACAAATAACAGTAACAACAATTCACAACCATTAACATCAGAAGTCTTGACAAGCAAAGACCACTTGGTATCGCCCCTATACTGCCACCTGCCAGGCTTTTCACTAACTTTGTTCATACCACAGTCCATTAGACAGGACTTTAATGTGCTGGATGCACTGACCTATTGGGTTTTATGTAGTCTCACATAGCCAGTAATGGTGTGGGGTATTGGTAAAGAGTGTGATTCATTGAGTAAATGAACCCTATATTGTAGTGAGTAATAGTCACATTTCCAGAAGGGCTGTAGACAGTAGGAATAAATGTAATGTGCTAATTTTGCAATGTTATGTATTTTTTGCAATTACACAAGAAGAAGACATGAGGAATGAAACATAGATTTATGATTGGATGCAAGATATGGCAGAAATGAACATCATGAAATATGAATTTTCTGGTTATTGCAAATTATAATTTTATACCATAAATGTGAATTTCATGGGGTAATTACGCAAACACAACATTTCAGCTCATCACTAGTAGACAGTATAGCTGCCCATATGCAGAATTACTGTACAAAGTGATTTTTTTTGAGAGGTCACAAGATTCAATAGCCTTCTGTTCTGCTGTACAACACAGGGCTGGACTTGTCTATGACAAAGAGAATGGTAGATTAAAATATAAAATGAGGGTGAAAGCAGTGAAGTAAAAGAATAGAAGATATGTACTATACTCTTGTTATCTTGTTTCTTGAAGGACGATATATGCAATTGTAATATATACCCTTAACACATACCTGAATCCTGGTTAGGAGTTCTTGCACTAGGAGCTAAAAAAAATAAATCAGGTTAGTTTCAAATTAATATTGAAAATAGAAAATATGATGATCAGAATACAGCAAAGCAGTTCATTAGAGCATGTAACCTGTCTGGCAATTTGGGCATCACCCTCCAGGGACCACAATGTAAATTGCAGCTATGACAGCACCAAATATACACTTTGGGAGATGGTGGTGCCTGAGTTTGGGCATTCCAGCAGCAGAGTGGGCACATAATTGGGTGCCTGAGGTTTAGGCTATTATGTAGACAAACCCCACATCAGCTGTCGGTTACTGTTAGGTGTAAGTAGCGAGATAGTAGAGATAGATTAGGGAAGGCAATATTAGAATTTTCGTGTCATTACCAATGTTTACTATCAGTATGATGCACTACCCAAATTAGTGGACACATTTTTTAAATGTTCGCTAATACAAACATCTCTAGTATAGATAAAGTCCATGTTCCAGATCAAGTAATATTCATGAAGTTCCTCACATTAGAATCTGAATATCTTATTCATTTCCTGAGCAGAACACCCCCTGTCTGTTAACCAGGAGGTTTCTCTGTTCTTCTGCTATCTCAGATCCTTCCTTCTCTATGACATCATAACATTGAGAGGATCAAGCATCAGCATCTTTATCAAAGATTTGCCAGTGTATTGGATTTCCAAATAAAGTCCAACAGTAGCCTTCACACTTAAAAAAAATCCTAACCTCAGCTAAACTTCCAGATTTCTTAAACCAGCTATACCCACCTGCTAACATTCATTGGTAACATGCACATGGGGTGGGAGTGTGGGGGGGACTCTGCATGCTCAAACACCCCCTTTTTTGCTGCCAATATATGTACATGTTTCATTTGAGACTGCCTCCTCCTCTCCTCACTATCACAGCCTATGGAAGGTGGTAGTTCAGAGAAGTAATCTGAGCTCCAAAGTGTAAATAGAGATGGAAAACTTGTTGTCTTGTGGCTGCCATAGTGTATGGAGAAGAGGTGCTCTGTTTACACACACTGCTGGACTGCAGGAGTCAGGAGGGAGAGCACAATTACTGGAGACAGGTGACTGCATCACACACTCCGGTGTCCAGGCTGTGTCCTCCATGCCATGAGGAATGGAGCAAGGTGAATGCATTACTACTCTCTCTGGGCTGGGGTAAAGCAAGGAAAAGCCACCTCTTGTTGATGTGTTGGAGGCAGGAGGGATAGGTTATTTATTGCTGATGTCTGGAGATGGGAAGGTGGGATGATGGAGCAGGTAGTGTCTACCTATAGCTGCAGAGAGGTAGAGCAGTGAGAGGCCACTCATTGCTGCTGTGGGGGTGGGTGAAGTCTACCTACTGCTGATTGGGGTCCTTTTTTAATTTAAGCACCACCCCCTTGAGGATCTTCTGCACGGCCCTGATTAGAGGTGCTAATATTTGTATAGTGACCACGAGAAGACACCTGCAGTATTTTCCCTTTGTTTTGTCCGCTGGTTCCCTGCTGTCTTTGTCACTCTCTGGCAACACATTCACTTTTTTCTCATACTAGCTGCACTTCTCACTCATGGGGATGAGTTTTTATGAGAAAAAGGTTTTTGTCAAAGGAACATTTTTGGCCAAAAAAATGCATTACGTTTACTCAAAACAGGTTTTTCAAAATATGAACTTTATCATGCCTTATTTTGACAGATACATATTAAAAAATAATTTTATTAAAAAAGACAGTTCTAATTCTTGGGAAATGTATTGACAAACCAAATCTGGTTATATTTTCCTATCATGCCATATTACACATTACACAGAACTCTTTGTATAGATTAGTTAAGACTTACCGTAATATCATCAAGGCCACATAGCACACACTTGATATCTTCCTACAAAAAGAGAAAAAGTCACTTTCACAATCCTTAATAATGTTACATTAGCATGGCAAATAAATGTCAGTCATCCAAGAGGAATATTCCTAAAGATGCATCTGTAGCACAATGTCACTGCTATACAATAACTTCAAGGCATTCATGCAGCCTCAAAGTGACTGCCCAGTGTGGCTTTATTACAAAGTGTGCACTTGGTGATTATACAACAATGTTGTAAAGTCAAATATAAGTAAATGAGATTTTTACTTATAAAGGTGCAAAGTTGCATTTGTCACAGAATAACTTCAGCACAGCCTAATGTTTCCAATACTATGAAAGCAAATCTGAAATGACAATAAACTGATGAGATAATGAATTGTATGTGTAGTATAGATAATAAATAGAACATTAGTAGCAAAGAAAAGAGTCCCGTATTGTTTTTCAGTACAGGAAGAGTTAAGCTTTTATCTATTCACAAGAGCTTCTCTGAGCTAGTCAACTAACTTGGCTAAACTCATTCCTGTTTTCTGAAGAGCTTAGAAAGCCAAGAAACAGTGACAGACACCTTGAGATAAGGTTTTACTGCAGGAAAGTTCTAAGGGTCATTAGCTATGCTTTGTTTAAGAGCTAAAAATACAGAGTGTGGAGTCTAAACAGCAATGGTGACAGTACAATGCAATATTATAAATAAAGCTATATAACTGAAAAGAAAACTTATGAGACTCTTTTTCTTGTTACTATTGTTCTACGTATTATCTGTACTATACATACAATTAATTATGTCATAATCTTATTTTCACTTCAGATTTCACTTTACATTGACATTATTGATGTTGCTGCAAACTTGTACATAGGTAAAGAGGATTCATTACTCATTAAGTAGCCAAAAACATGCAGATAAGTTAATACACACCTATTCAGACAAGCTTACAATTTGCTATAGCTAGAATTTGAAGCTCCCCGCCTCATCTGCTAAACCCCTTTATCTACTCCCCCCAGAATCTCCACCCACTACCCTATAGACTGTAAGTTTGCCAGGGAAAGGACTTTTTCCCTGTGTTATCCTGTTTTTGAACATTTTATCAAATGAACATCTATCAGTATTGGTGATTTTTTTCAAACTGGAGTGGACATCAATTGTATGAATCTGTACTTGTGTCACTGGTTGTCATGAGTGTACAGTATGTTGAACTGCTTATGTATCTAGGTTCCACATTATTGTATGCTTTTTGTACATTGTACAACGCTAAGGAAGATGTTGATGCTATATAAATACAGATGTTAATAACTACCTTCTTCAGAAATCAGTGTTAGACTATGATAGACATATGACTTTGGAAAAAAAAATTGTGAGCTCTTCTTAAGACAGACAGTGATATACCTAAATTAGATGTTGGTTCTATAGTAATAGATATAGTAATAATTATATAACCACCTATTGCTTAAGCCTTTTATGATAACATGTTAGGGTATTGCTAGTTGTGGTATTCATGACTGTTAATCACACAGTATTTGCTTGAATGTATGTCATGTATAAAGGCATTAGAGTTGCTCTAATTTGTCTTAGTTGTCTTAGGCCTCAAGAGTAGAGGAACTAAACACTGAATACTTTTCCCTAAAGATTTACATTGACAGCATTTCCTTACCAGAAATTCTTTAACGTCAGCATCAAAGTTTGTAGCCTGTAAAATAAAGGCTTAGTTAATCATGTGAATCATAGAATGTACCAGAAATCAACATCTACATTGAGGATCACAGGTAAGACAGATTTGACCTGAAAACAAGATTTATTTTCATCCACAAAAGTGTGTGTTTAGGAGATCACACACTGGAAATTAACAGAAATGTTACGTTTGCTGCTGAAAAAGCCTTCACATTTTCAGCTTAGCTATCAGTTTAGCTTTTTACATTGCAAAGATGAATGCCCAATCTCTTGCTAACCCATCAGGAAGGATCGGCAGCTCCCATTCCCATTCTAGATTATTGGTCAAGGTGGCCTACAGCATGGTAGGAGCTTCTGGATAGTCTTCTGACAATACTAAAAGAAGGCAGAGCTTACTGTGACTAGAAAGACAAGAATTTCCAGCTTTCTGTCCATTTTTGAAATTCCTAACTGGCTGCAGATTGAAACTAATAGAAAGAAAGATTAGGCCAAGGACCTCATAGAGATCTTGTAGTTAGAATGTATCCAGATATAAAAGTTGTTCCTAAGGAATCACAGATGGAGCATGAATGGCCAGCTAGTGTTACAGTAAGGGCCTTTTTTTCCACTAGTGCAATTCATTTTTTCCCAAATCGCAATTGCCAGCATGCACAACTTTTCTATGGTTTGCAGCGTAATCACAGTAGTGAAAACTGAAGCTACCGGGATGACAACACAGACCGATTGCATTTATGATTGCATTACCTAGTGGAAAAGGGACATATTGAATTCAGAACATTTGAATACTGCCGACCACCACCCTTCAGTACCATTTCAGTACCAAACAAGTAGACAGGATCAAGGGGAAGTTCACTGACTTGCGCTTCATGGTGCGTTTCATGTGACTCCAATGCCTCCTCCTTCTAGGAAACATCAGAGTCATGTGAAACTCTCCCTGACTCTGTCGGCTTGTCTGATACTGAAATTATACTGAAGTGTGGCAGTCGGCAGTATTCAGATGTTCCCATTTCCATATGCTAAGTTTAAACACCAACACTAGTTATAGTAGCATAAAAGAGTTATGGAGATAATGTTACAGACCAATCCTCCCCATCCATTCTGTGACCTATCTATACCCTCTGCCCTCTCTCACCCACCTTCCCATTGTCCGTTCTGTACAATAGGTGACAGTAACTGTGACTCTTCTGGACTGAACTATGCAGATTTTGTGTAATACTATGAAAGAAAAAAAAATATATATATACACTGTATAAATACTGTATATATATATATATTCTTTTACTGATATAACTCCATCCAGCAGTGACTCACTACTGATCTGGCTAATGTTTTTTTAGCAGGAGCTTTTATTGGTGCAGAATACATACGTTTTATATATATACTTTAGGCTCTCCAATGAACTAGCACTTATTTACTTATAAAGGAAAAAACAGACACTTACGTCACATAGGACATCATTTACCAGGTTACTTATGTCCTTATCAGGTACCTGAAATAAAACATATAATTTATTTGATAGTAAATACATCAGAAAACACAAGAATACTGACCTCCACTCCTGCTATGTCCATTTATCCGACTAAGGCCGCAATTCTGGTAGCTATGTGCGGTAAATATTTTTTTGTCAGTAAAATACCTCGGGCCATATGCAATTCACTTTTCCACCTGAGTTTTCTCCTAGGAGAGAATTTTTCATTTTCTTTTTAAAATAACTTTCCAACACTTTTAAACTTAAAAAAAAGGTGCCAAAGAGTAAATGATAAAGTACTATCAACATTATTTTGAGTATTTTCTTGCTTTCTGGTGGCTTAAAAGGCATTGTAGTGACACATTTCAAAATATCACCTAGGAGAAAACTCAGGAGAAAAGGTTAATTGCATACGGGCCCTCATGCAGTATTTGCCTCTTTTGTAGCAATTCTGAGAGATTTTTCCGCAATTTCCAAACATGCGGTAAAGCGAGCGGTAAATGCATAAAGTGCGGCAAAATGTGCAGTGCTTCAGCGGTAAGCATGAAGTAAATAAATGATAGTAGTCTTTAATTGTATTTTATAATTTAGGATAGTCTTTGGATTTTTTTTTTGAAGGGGGAAGGTGTATTTGATTATGTAGCATCCTATGAAAATAATATTTATAGGCATCCTCTATAAAAAATAAATAAGTAAACATTTGGAGTTTTATTTGTACTATTCTTTTCTATTACACAGCCTGAGTAGGAAATCCACTAAAACAGCAATAAGAACTCCTCTAAAAACTGCAAAATGAATATAAATTGACTTTACTGCCAGGTACAGACAGGTCTTAAATTGATCAGTAAATTATGTACTAACATGCCCCCTAATTTCCTTGAGGATAGTGATTTTCGGTAAAATGAATGCAAATTACTGCACACAAATTACTGCATAATTTACCGCATGCAGTAATGCATGACTAAAATTTACTGCATGTGGTAAAACATAACTGAAATCTGCCAGAATTGCTAAATGTCATTATTGCATGTGGTATATTACTGTACATGGGGTAATTTGCTTGAAAACCCTACCAGAATTGAGGCCAAAGTATCAGCTCCTAACTAAGCATTCCTAAAGATGTTCTGTTCACAACAATAAACAATAAATCAGTTGACCAATTTTTTCGATAGATCAGATTGGTACAGACTTAATGAAGATTGACAATTCACAAGATGAATTATCAGAGATTCAG
This sequence comes from Hyperolius riggenbachi, assembly GCF_040937935.1. Taxonomy (NCBI): domain Eukaryota; kingdom Metazoa; phylum Chordata; class Amphibia; order Anura; family Hyperoliidae; genus Hyperolius; species Hyperolius riggenbachi. The sequence continues at coordinate 20,738,586 of NC_090653.1, read as the reverse complement.
TTTAATTATTCTGGCATTGTCGGGTAATAATATGAAGTTCTGATTGTTTAAACAGTATATTCTAATGCAAAGTTACAATGTTGTCTAATTTGATCTCTGTTGATTAAATCTATGTTATAGATCATACAAGACTGATGTTTATTTTAAAATCTATCTTCCAGCTCCTGCTCTTCCAGAAGGAGATTAACAGTGCTGTCCAATGCCCCAGTGATAAGAGCTGTGCACAGGAGACACACAGTGTGAAGTGATGCAAGACTGGATATTGTCAATGGAGCCAGCTGTCATGGCTGCTATGTTCCCACACGTGCTGCCCCATCGTAGATCCCTACCGGATCATAGAGGAGCAGCACTGAGCAGGCAGCTTGAACTGATGGAGGAGGAGAATTAGAGGTAATTTGATGTAGTGGGGAAGATTTATCTAAAGTGGTGCAAGGAAAATACAAGCAAAAGTCAAGCAGCTGTTCAAAGCAACCAACCTCCTTTCTGGGGTAGAAAAAAATAAATTTTACAGTTTTCACAGTTTTTATCCCCACCATTCTGAACACATGTAATTCCCAATAAATCAAGCTGTCCCTACTGTGTGGTGGCTTTAATCTATATTCTGAGATACATATTAGTAACACTGCATAGGTAAAAGTTATACTGATATATTGTGAATATCTGCTAATGCATTTGTGATGGTCAGAGTTGGCAACTCCTAAGAAAGTTTAAATACCACAATAGTTGTTCATATATGTATATTTATATTTATGCTTTTGTAAGGATGAATAATATTTAGTGCTGATAGCAGCATACTAAACCTGTTGGAAGAGTAGAAGGATTTTTATGTGTTGTAGATTGTAGGGATAAACTTACTGGCTGCAATGTTACCTTAATGTGCACATCCTGGGCACATTGACATGAATCATCTCACTTTACTATGTCTTTCTTAAAATGATTTACACAATTATAGTTAGCACATATTTTAGCAAAAAAAATACATGAACAAAAGACAATCAAAATATGATGCTCCTGAATAACTTAGCTTTAGTATTATTTTTGCTATTTTGGTCTTATAGTATATATGAATCAGGTAAGATCATTTAAAAGAAAGGCTATGGGAATCAGTGCAACTTATATTCTGATCATACAATATTAACGTAAGCTGTTTTGCTGTCTTGTGACAAAGATATATATTGGAGGTTATGATGAGATTACTGAATATTTTACCATCAGGCCACAAATCAAAATTATTTAGTGCAAACTCCCTGTAACAAAGGAAACACCATAATTTTGAGTTCTGTCATAAAAGTTTTATTTCTGCCAAATAAATATTATGGTGTTTCCTTTGTTAGAGGAATTTTGCTTGAAACTATTTTGATTTGTAGCCTGAAGGTGAAATATTTAGTAATCTCAGCATCATTTTACCTAGTCTGTTTATAATCTGTGCTGAATGAGGCCTACAGTTCTAGCAAGTCTAGAAGAGCACCAGCAAAGCAGTTCAGCAGCACAGCCTCTCTAACGCCGGTCAGTTTCTAACATCAACAGCACCAACAAAATTATTTTTCAAAAGAACAAATAAAAATATATCAACAATCTTTATGAATACAATACCGCTTTAATCTTTTCACGGCAGTCTTTTTTTATGCATGACAGGGTGGGTATAAGAGCATCTAAAAGAAGAAACAAAAGCAATGTTCAGCATACACATATACAAGCGTTAACATGCAGCGTACTAAACTTAGCATCATCATATACTGAGCACACAACAGATGCTTTCCATACATACCCTGACAGAGGCTGAGGCCAATAAGAGTGAAGAGGATAGCGATCTTCATGGTGGAGAGTTGTGGAAATCACACAGGTTGTGTCTCTTAGGCTATCCCAGCTCCCCTTTTATAGCAGTAAAAGTCATTGACATCACAAGACAAACAATATATTACTGCCCACACTGGAACATGTCCCAGCTACTGGCTACTTTGATGTTTGTGCCTTCAAACACATTTTTTTTGGCAGCAGCTAAGAATACAATTAAAACTTGCCAAACATGTTCAATGCCAGATTTAAAGTAAACTTAATAAGTCCCGCAGGTGCTGCTGTTCCAACTGTAAAGTGATATACTGTTTGTCTGTTATTACTTTTGTTCCCTTTTCCTCTTGGTTCCCAGTATCCACTGCATTATTACAAATGATGCTTAATCACACATATCCAGAGAGCAAGCAACAACAATGTATCTCCCTGTTATTAGTTAGATCATTTCACACAATGCCGGAGATTAAACTCCCCCAATAACACAGTAAAGTAATGTTCAACTACCATAAATATGACCCAGACATCATAGTCATGTAAGAGACTTAGTTTTCAAGTTCTTAAATAAAAAGAAAAAAAACATTTCCAACATTTTCCCCACAAACAAACAAAGAGATATTGGTATATAAACTAAGATACACCTAGAGGATTTAAAAATAACGTCCATGGCATTTTCCAATGTTCTTATGTCCTGTATGTATTACTTTGCTGATCTTGCTAGCAATAGGCCTTTGCTAGTTTGTGTACTTTCCAAATGTCCAATTTTTAAAAGAGGACCTGAACTCGGAACTTCCTCTCTGTTTTAAAAGCTACATAACATGATAATAACCTTTAAAGAAAAACATTTATTTGTTCCAGCTGATACATATCCTGCAATAAATCTGCAGTGTGTCTATTTACTGCATTCATTGAAGCAGGCATAATGTTAACATCCTGTGCTTTCAAATTAGCCTCTCTGGCGTGACAATCAGCTGACACAGCTAATGAATCAAATTACAACTTGTGATTAAACATAGATGGGGGGTAGACTGGCTAAACTCTCTAAATACATACAGGGTGCATTTCTCTCTATTTTACTTCTGTCCTGTGCAAGAGTTTAGGTCCACTTTAACCACTTTACTACCTAACTACAGTATATTCACGTTGTTGCTGAAAACCCTTGAAAAAGCAACAACTTGAGTATTAGTCACTGGCTTTTAATGAGCGCAGCACTCGTGCTAGTAGGCGCCTGTGCTCATTAACTTCCTATCCCTAATTACACTAACAATGCCACCCCCCAGGGTCTGATCCCCCCCCCCCCTGCCTGATAGCCTAAAATACACCCTCAACTCCCATTTTTGTGATCGGGGAGCAAGGATCAATAATCTAAGTATTTCTTATCTGATCTGTTTAAACAGTGATCACTGTCCCATCTGTGCACTAGTGCTGTCAGCCTTACTATGATGAGTGGATTGGACTAGGAGTGTTGGGAACTAGGAGAGGAACAGGAAGGCCCATAAGGACCCAGAGCCTTCCTCCTCCTTATACATATTGAAAACTGTGGTTTTTATAAGCTGTTAAGAACTCCATAAAGGAGTGGGGTACTCCATAAAGTTTTTGTGTATTTCACTAACAACCACATTAACCACTTGAGGAGCGCTGTGTTAACAATTCCCCCCCTCCCCCGCCTCCCCTTCTAGTGACCAGGCCATTTTCTTTCCTAATAAAGCCACATCAGCTTTGAGGGCTCGCTGCAGGGGCGCACAACTCAGCACACTAGTGATCCCCCTCCCTTTTCTCCCCACCAACAGAGCTTTCTGTTAATGGGGTCTGATTTCTCCCCAGATGTTTGTTTTCTTTTTATAAATATGTATTTTTTATTTATAAATGTCACTATTTTTTTTATTTATTTCATATCCCTCCCTCCCCCCGCCAGCCAATCAACGTGATCGGCTGTCATAGGCTTCAGCTCCGTCATTCATGTGGAAATGTGCGCGCATCAGCACGCGCCCATCTCCTGCAATCCCCGCCCAAAGCCATTCACACCAATCGGCATGGAGTGGTCCTGGGGCTGCCGCCGAGTTCACGCCAATACGGCATGGAGTGGTTGGCTAGGGGTTAAAAATGTTCCTAGTTTCTACTAGGTAATTAAGAATTGAAAATTGGAGAACATCAGGTATTCAAAATCTAAACAAGCATGACTTTAAAAATGGATATAATGCATATTTAATTATCTTATAATACCTTTTAAATCTGGAAAAATATCATGATAATAGAAAGCAAATAACTTTGAGAGTATATAAATACACTTTTTGGAGCATAAATGTTCCTAGAATAAATATCTTAATATTTATTATGCTGGTGCGTGACGAGGTAACATACAAGTAAATACACAATCAAAGGACAAGGTGTAGTCTAACGGTCAGAACTTGTGCACAAGTTAGCAATATCGAGGTACAAAGTCTTTAAGCTAAATCGTAGTCAATTCGAGCAGGGTCATACATGTGAATCAGATGTCAGTCATATTGTAAGGATCAGACAGGCAGTAACAGAGTCAGGGACAGGCCGAGTCGGTAATGTAAATCAGATGGCAGCGGTACAGAAGGACTAGACAAGAGTAAGGTCAGGAAACAAGCGAAAGGTCGGTACACAGGATAAATATACAATCAAGAATATATACGAAAATAACAAATGACTGACTAACTGGAGTAAATATATATTGTGTGTCTACATATTAATGTAGCTCAAAGTAGCTAGCTAGACCTAGAACCAGCGAACTGATTAGTATCAAGGTCGCCGAGCAATGAATGCTTTGGCCTTACATACATGAACTCCCTATCAGCAGCCACTCCCATTTGGTGATGTCACCTAGTGACATCACCTGCAATCATCCCTAACCCTCCTCCTGAGCCTATAAGGCTCACTAGAACTCGCACGTGCGCGATACGACCTTTGGGTCGTGCGCAAGCCGGAAGACACAGCCGGAGGGAAGCCGGCAATGCCGCAAGAGGATTCCAGCGCGGCAGTCCCGCCGCTCGCCCGGACCACGCCGGAGACGTCGTGGGACCTGACGCTCGAAGGTAAGCTCGTCACAATAATATATAATAATTGTTTGCAATTTATTTTAATAATTATTTTTCTGTTAAGTACCTGATTAAAAAAAAAAACTATTTATGGAAAAATATATCAAATAATGATGATACTCACCTGTCTCATTCTGTATAAGATTTAAAGTACAAGTATTTACTTCTCTGTTATTTTTGTTTTTATTGTTTGTGAAAAACTTTAATTAACATTTTTTTTTTATGCAGACTTTGATGCTACAATGACTTTGCTGAATTTCAAGCTCATCCCTTATTTAAACATCCTATATATATGGACATCAGGCATAACAATATTTTTGCTTGTATAAATAAAAGTCAATAAGAGATAGCAGAACATCTAAAGGGTGCGCGGATCATGTTAACTTATTTTTAAAAATGATTTAATGTTATTTATGACAAGTAGATAAAACCTCATGTTAATGTCTCACAAACCCAGAGAGTGTGATAGATCCACAAAGCCAGGATTCACTTAGATAAGGTTATCAGAGCAGATGGATTATTATTTTAGAGAAATATAATATTAATATGAGCATATAATATATATATATATATATATATATATATATATATATATATATATATATATATATATATATATATATATATATATATATATATATATTATATTATATATATATATGATTATATAATATAATATAATATTAATATGATTATAAAATTCACTCAAAATCATAGAAGGTCAAATACATGTGATCTCTGTTATATCTCTGATCCCCCCACATAAAGTCCTGTGGAAATTTTGCACACATGATCAGATATGCTAGGTTGTGTGATTCCTGAGAAAATATGTATTCTGTAATCCTAGAGTGAGTCTGGTATTGATATTCTTTTGGTAAAATGGATGTGTGTGCAGGTCTAATACCTCTACAGGCAAGGAGAGGTCCCCATTCAGTGCAGGTGTATTCAAGGAGCTTCTTACACTCTGTTTTACAATGGGACATCCACATGTAAACAGGGAAACATTTAAACATTTAAACATTCCATGCAGAATCAGAATCAGAATCACTTTATTTATGGCTATCCTCATCCCGGGATGGAAGTCCCACCAAGATTGCAGATTGAAACTTGGGAGACACAGCGCAATCTATTTCTCCACCATGCCAATCCAGTTGCTCTTTTAAGGTTGCCTGTCGATTTAAAAACTCTTCTTGTATTTAGGATGTAAACTATTATTCCTGACGCATGTCGGTTGGTGTGTAGGTGTGTTGTATACAGAAGTTTCTAGGCTATTTCCTCTACTATATATGATGGTGTCCAGAAAATGAATACTAATAAGATTGTGATTTAAGTGTGAGTGTGGCATGGAAATCAATAAAATGTCTGTGGAATTTAAAACGTTGCAGACCAGGCGGTCATAGGTTTTGCATGATGTTTGCTATAAAAAATGTGCATGTTGTGGTGCACAATGTGTTCATCACCATGAGGTATGTTGGTGAACAAAGAGTCAATGTCCATAGAGAAAATGGTTGTCCCCCGGTGACTGGGCCAGTTGTGTAAGCAAGTGGACAGTTACCAGAGTGTTTTCTAAACATCCTGAGATAACCAAACAGGGAGCTTTAAACCAGCAGTAGAGGCCCTGAAGGAAAAAGCCTGCAGAACGTTTTATGCCATCAGAAGGCAACTTTACCACCTAAAACCACCGGTGAGAGTCTGGGTTAAGATATTCAACAGCATCACCTACCCTGACCAATCAAAATGGGACTCCAGCCCAACAGAAATTTTCCATCTAGAGTTCTGCAAGTATCTTCTCCAAGTCCATCGCAGCACTTCGAACTCAGCTTGCCGAGCAGAGCTAGGCTGATTCCCACTATGGCTGACTATCCAGCAGAGGGCGTTCTCATACTGGGTGCATATACAGAGCAGCAGCCCCAGCACTTACCACCATAAAGCCTCACTGAGCCAGGGTGGCGAAGCCATACCACGCGCTTTGAAACAAAGTGTCAACAGCCAGTCCAGCCAAGACAGGCTGACAAAAGCCCAAATAAAAGGAACGATAGAAAGCTGCAAGGACCGATACCTAGAGGAATGGAGAAGGGACATAAAGAACTCCCAGAAACTCGCTGTCTATCAATCACTACAGAGGAAGTACACAATGGCTCCATATCTGGAGAGGCTAATCCACCACAAAGACAGACAGGCCTTGAGCCTGTACCGTCTGAGCACCCACAACCTGGAGATAGAGACAGGGCGACACAGACAGACATGGAAGCCCCGGGAGGAGAGACTGTGCAGGCAATGTGACCAGGGGGTCCTGGAGGATGAGGACCACTTCCTGCTACACTGCAGCAAATATACACCGCTGAGGACCGCCCACTTCTAGAGACTCTCCGACCACATCCCAGATTTCACCTCCACAGATGAGGAGAGGAAACTCTATATCCTACTGGGGGAAGAGGAAAAAAACTGTGCAAATAGCAGCCCGATATATCACTGCCTGCCACCAACTGAGAGGAACATGATACCACATGGACTGTATAACCCCATACTCCCCTCCCCTATGGACTGTATACCTATACCCCCCTCCCCTATGGACTATATATCTCATCCCACAATACCATCCATTACATCCTCCACACTCCTATGGACTGTTTACCTATATCCTTCCCTTATCCCCCCCCCCCCCCTATGTTAATGTTTTGTTTTGCTTTGGCAATGCTAAATGTATTTGGTCCTGCCAATAAAGCTTTTTTGGATTGGATTGGATTGGATATTTTCAGTGAGTGTTAGTATCTCTTGTTGTTTTTCAGAGCGGACCAATGTATGCCTAATGCTATCTGTATAAATAATATCAATTGTAGTTCAGATTACTTAACCTTTTAATTTGATTTTACTTTGATGTTGGGGGTACAGCTAATGTTGTATACAATAGTTAAAAAAATGTTGGGCTGGCAGTGGCAGAAGAATCCATACTAGCTCCCCAATCACTGGCTAAGTTTTAATAAAGCCCCTCCACATAGTGAACTTATACTGGGGGGGGGGGGCATGGGTACCTTGCTAGCCTATACTGGGTGGGGGACACCTGTACCTAGCTATCTAATACTGGACAACGCCTGTACCTTGCTAACTTATACTGGGTGACACCTACACCTAGCCAGCCTATATGGGCCCGGGTGGGGCAGGCCGAATTATGTGGAAGGGCTGCAAACTGTCTGATAGCGGCCCTGAATGCATGCCTAATACTGTCTGTATAAATATATCAATTGCAGTTCAGATTACTTGACCTTTTAATTTGATTTACTTTTATGTTGGGGGTGCTGCTAATGTTGTATACAGTAGTTACATTTTTTTTGACATAGATAACAAAGTATGTGTCTGTGTCTGTGTATGGTGTCTCTGTCTAGAATCCCAGAACTGACTATAAAAGAGTGACCAGTATTAAGGGACACCACACATTGATACACTTGCACCTTTCTCATTTTGCCCTTGAAGCCACAAGACAAGGGTGAATGGATGTACTCAGCAAATGTGTTCACATTTAGGTAGCAGAAGCAATACAGATAAAGTTAGTCATATTAAAAAAATAAAAAAAAATAAATAGAATATTACAACAACATGGTGACATAAAACATAGTATTATTTAAACAAAGAGAATACTGATATAACAATTGGTATCAGAAGGAAGAAAGAAAAAGTGTTTCATGCAAAAAAAAAAGTTATAATAATATAATGACACAATATTATACAACATATTGCAATAATATAAAAAAAAATGTGATAACCGATGGAAATTTATCCTACTTGGTCCCTTGCAGGGACAGCCACATTCAACACCATCAAAGCCTGCATCCCTTCATCTGCAAAAGTTAAGCCTGATTCCAATTAAAAAAAGTGAAAGATGATCATTTGTATTAAGTCTCTCAATTCTCTAATGTAATGCCCTCTGCTGGCCCTATATGTCCTGACTCATGATATACTAATTTTGACAGTTGGGACATCCCCCTCCTATATGACTGTGCTTTTATCAGGTGATTGGCCGCTGTTATGGTGCAAGCACAACCATGAAGGGGTGTGATAGGTAGGACATGAAGTTAGATATGTAACATACTCAGCTAGGACTTCATGCCACCAGATACAATTACTAATAGATGTTTCTTTTTATTATTGGGTTTTGGGTCACTATAACAAAATCGAGAAGTCTAGTTTCTCTGGGTAACTGCTCAAGTGTTAGCCCACATTCTTAGTTTCCAGTGCCTGATGCAACCCCAGCAGTACATGTCCTCTATGCTCCTCCAGGATGTTGATGTTCCATTACCTTCTGCCAGATCACACCCACACTTATGTCAGATCCTTCTTTGATGTTCTAAATTAATTTTATCTCTGTCTTTCTTCTGAATGTCATGTGTACAAAACATCCTACAAAACAAACACTGCAGGCACTGGCCCTCATAGGTGGATTCCAAAAATGTTACATCAACTTGATTAAAGACTTTCTTGGCCCATTTACAAGTTCCTTTACTGAATGTCACAGATAGAGGTGTCACGAACATAGAATGTTCCATTCGCGAACAGGCAAGTCTGGCGAACCGCAATAGACTACAATGGGCAAGTGCATTTTAAAACCTACAAAAGCTGTTTCTGGCCCCAAAAGTGATGGAGAAACTTGTTTCAAGGGTCTAACACCTGAAAAGGGGCATGCTAGGGGGGAATCCATGCCGAAAGTCCCACCAAAAATAGCAGCGTTGATGCAGTTTAAGTCAGGTTTTAATCCCTAAAGGGCAGAAATCACATTATGCAAAGCTCTGGGTATCAGTGGGCTGTGGAGTGTCTCACACACAGAAATGCAATAGTACTATTGGATTACAGTGAAATAATAATGCAGTGGAATGGTACTGTGTGTGCAACCTTATGAGGCAACAGCAGTAGTGTGCACAAGTGTTGGGCGAACAGTGTTCGCCACTGTTCGGGTTCTGCAGAACATCACCCTGTTCGGGTGATGTTCGGGTTCGGCCGAACATCTGATGGTGTTCGGCCAAACTGTTCGGCCATATGGCCGAACTAAGAGCGCATGGCCGAACGTTACCCGAACGTTCGGCTAGCGCTGTGATTGGCCGAATGGGTCACGTGTAGTGTTGGGCGAACATCTAGATGTTCGGGTTCGGGCCGAACATGGCCGAACTCCGAACATAATGGAAGTCAATGGGGACCCGAACTTTCGTGCTTTGTAAAGCCTCCTTATATGCTACATACCCCAAATTTACAGGGTATGTGCACCTTGGGAGTGGGTACAAGAGGAAAAAAAAATTAGCAAAAAGAGCTTATAGTTTTTGAGAAAATTGATTTTAAAGTTTCAAAGGGAAAACTGTCTTTTAAATGCGGGAAATGTCTGTTTTCTTTGCACAGGTAACATGCTTTTTGTCGGCATGCAGTCATAAATGTAATACATATAAGAGGTTCCAGGAAAAGGGACCGGTAACGCTAACCCAGCAGCAGCACACGTGATGGAACAGGAGGAGGGTGGCGCAGGAGGAGAAGGCCACGCTTTGAGACACAACAACCCAGGCCTTGCATGAGGACAAGAAGCGTGCGGATAGCAATTTGCATTTTGTCGCCATGCAGTCATAAATGTAATACAGATGAGAGGTTCAATAAACAGGGACCGGAAACGCTAACCCATCACAGATGTTCATTGTTCATGTTACTTGGTTGGGGTCCGGGAGTGTTGCGTAGTCGTTTCCAATCCAGGATTGATTCATTTTAATTTGAGTCAAACAGTCTGCATTTTCTGTGGAGAGGCGGATACGCCGCCGATCTGTGACGATGCCTCCGGCAGCACTGAAACAGCGTTCCGACATAACGCTGGCTGCCGGGCAAGCCAGCACCTCTATTGCGTACATTGCCAGTTTGTGCCAGGTGTCTAGCTTCGATACCCAATAGTTGAAGGGTGCAGATGGATTGTTCAACACAGCTACGCCATCTGACATGTAGTCCTTGACCATCTTCTCCAGGCGATCGGTGTTGGAGGTGGATCTGCACGCTTGCTGTTCTGTGTGCTGCTGCATGGGTGTCAGAAAATTTTCCCACTCCAAGGACACTGCCGATACCATTCCCTTTTGGGCACTAGCTGCGGCTTGTGTTGTTTGCTGCCCTCCTGGTCGTCCTGGGTTTGCGGAAGTCAGTCTGTCGGCGTACAACTGGCTAGAGGAGGGGGAGGATGTCAATCTCCTCTCTAAAGTCTCCACAAGGGCCTGCTGGTATTCTTCCATTTTGACCTGTCTGGCTCTTTCTTCAAGCAGTTTTGGAACATTGTGTTTGTACCGTGGATCCAGAAGGGTATAAACCCAGTAATTGGTGTTGTCCAGAATGCGCACAATGCGTGGGTCGCGTTCAATGCAGTCCTAGGCCGAAGAGGTCATAGCCTAGAGTCACAAAACATGTTTATTTGGGCAATTTCAATGGTGGCGAGTCTGACGTACATAAATTGCAGCAATGGCCGTTAGCAACGTCTGAATCTCACGAAATGTCTCATGCAGGTAGAAGACATATTGTTAGACTTGGGCTCCAAAGATGGGTTCCCTACATCTCTGCAAACCAGAGTTACAGGGCTCCAAATTTGGTAAAATCCCCCATAGGCTTTCATTGGGCCTCCTATTTACAGTTCCAAAATCTCACATCTTTTCAAAGGGCAATTACTCAGCAGTGGCAAATTTTCTAGCATTGTAGGGACCCTTAGGGGGAACATGACTGGTGAGTTTCGGGCCCCTAGGCCAAAGAGGTCATAGCCTAGGGTCACAAAAACCTGTTTATTTGGGCTATTTCAATGGTAGTGATGGTGACGTACATAAATCGCAGCAATGGCCGTTAGCAAAGTCTGAATCTCACGAAATGTCTCATGCAGGTAGAAGACATATTGTTAGACTTGGATTCCAAAGATGGGGTCCCTACATCTCTGCAAACCAGAGTTACAGGGGTCCAAAATTGGTAAAATCCCCCATAGGATTTCATTGCCTCCCTATTTCACTTTCCAAAATCTGACATCTTTTCAAAGGGCAATGGCTCAGCAGTACCAAATTTTCTAGCATTGTAGGGACCCTTAGGGGGAACATGACTGGTGAGTTTCGGGCCCCTAGGCCGAAGAGGTCATAGCCTAGGGTCACAAAAACCTGTTTATTTGGGCGATTTCAATGGTAGTGATGGTGGCGTACATAAATCGCAGCAATGGCCGTTAGCAACGTCTGAATCTCACGAAATGTCTCATGCAGGTAGAAGACATATTGTTAGACTTGGATTCCAAAGATGGGGTCCCTACATCTCTGCAAACCAGAGTTACAGGGGTCCAAAATTGGTAAAATCCTCCATAGGATTTCATTGCCTCCCTATTTCACTTTCCAAAATCTCACATCTTTTCAAAGGGCAATGGCTCAGCAGTACCAAATTTTCTAGCATTGTAGGGACCCTTAGGGGGAACATGACTGGTGAGTTTCGGGCCCCTAGGCCGAAGAGGTCATAGCCTAGGGTCACAAAAACCTGTTTATTTGGGCTATTTCAATGGTAGTGATGGTGACGTACATAAATCGCAGCAATGGCCGTTAGCTAAGTCTGAATCTCACGAAATGTCTCATGCAGGTAGAAGACATATTGTTAGACTTGGATTCCAAAGATGGGGTCCCTACATCTCTGCAAACCAGAGTTACAGGGGTCCAAAATTGGTAAAATCCCCCATAGGATTTCATTGCCTCCCTATTTCACTTTCCAAAATCTCACATCTTTTCAAACGGCAATGGCTCAGCAGTACCAAATTTTCTAGCATTGTAGGGACCCTTAGGGGGAACATGACTGGTGAGTTTTGCCACTGCTGAGCCATTGCCCTTTGAAATGGTGTGAGATTTTGGAACGGTAAATAGGAGGCCCAATGAAAGCCTATGGGGGATTTTACCAATTTTGGACCACTGTTACTCTGGTTTGCAGAGATGTAGGGACCCCATCTTTGGAATCCAAGTCTAACAATATGTCTTCTACCTGCATGAGACATTTCGTGAGATTCAGACGTTGCTAACGGCCATGGCTGAGATTTATGTACCCCACCATCACTACCATTGAAGTGGATCAGAGGTGGATCGGGTTCTGTGGAAAAATCCAGGCACGGAATCCTATCCATCGCTAGAGATTTTTATGCTGATTTGCTTGGGAACAAGCCGATCGACCAGGCAGGAATGGAGACCTTTCTAGTCTCAACTCCAGGTCTGGGGAATGCAGATGTTTCCGACATAAGCCTGACAGAAGCAATCACCGCTGAAGAAGTAGTGAGAGCCATTGACAGTCTCACGCCCAAAAAGTCTCCTGGTCCAGATGGTCTGACAGCCGAGTTTTACAAGGCTTTCAAGACCTTTCTGGCACCTCAATTGGCAGATATGTTCAATCAGTGTCTCGCTGAAGGTGACTTACCACCCTCCATGAGAAAGTCAGCGGTCATTCTCTTGTCTAAAGGCAAAGATCCTGAGATGATTGAGAATTGGCGTCCCATCAGCCTTCTCAACATCGACAGAAAGATTCTGGCGAAAATATTATTCTGGCGTCTATCCCAGGTGACATCCTTGCTTTCCCACCACCAGCACTGCTCGATTTCAGGTAGAGGCACTTTCTCAGCACTTTTGTCTGTCCGGGAAGTCTTGGAACGATGCAGAGCTGAGGGTTGGGGAAAGTACTTGCTGGCATTGGATCAGTCTAAGGCTTTTGATCGAGTAAATCATGAGTACTTATGGCGGCTACTTTGTGTGTATGGCCTACAAGAAAGTTTTGTCAATTGGCTTCGCATTTTGTATAAAGAGGCAGAGAGTTTCATGCTCATAAATGGCTGGGTTGGCGAATCTTTCAAGGTATGTTCTGGAGTGCGTCAGGGGTGTCCACTGAGCTCCCTCCTGTACGTATTCGCGATCGACCCCTTCGTAAGAAGGCTAGAGAGCAGTGCGCTCAGTGGAGTTCCTGTGGGCATTTCTGATGTGCCTCCCCTAAAGGTTGTGGCCTATGCCGATGATGTGACGGTGATAGTTTCCGGGACAGAGGAGGCGGAGGTAGTGGTCTCGGAGATTGCGCTGTACTCAAAGGCATCAGGGTCACAAGTCAATCCAGACAAGTGTGAAATTTTCTGGATGGGGAATGATGGAGAGAGCTTCGAGCTTCCTGGCTCCTTTCCCGTGCCTCAACAGAAAATCAAGATTCTTGGCATCGGATTTGGTCCTGGTGATTACGGCCATCAAAATTGGGTGTGTAGGCTAGATGATGTCGACGCCAAAGTAGCTCGCTGGAAGAATTGGTCTTTGACCTTCAGGGAAAAGGTGGACCTGATCAAGAGTCACCTGGTTCCAATATTGCTTTACGTCAGCTATGTCGCAATTTTGCCCCAATCTCTGTATACAAGGATCTGTGGTCTGTTTTTTCAGATGCTCTGGGGAAACAGATTAAACATTATGCGCAGGAACATCACCTACAAAACCAAACGGGAAGGTGGCCTAGACATGGTCAATCCAATTGTTTTCTTTTCTCTGCTGTTTATTAAACACAATCTTGGTAGCATGTTTGCAGAGGACCCGCCTGGTTGGGTAGGCATTTTCCGGGCCTGGTTTGGGACTTCGCTCACGAGTTGGGAAAGCGGTGGCTCATTGAAAAGTCTGGGGTCTCGCCATGACTATCTCCCGGCCTATGTTGTCATGTGTTTGAAAAAATTAAGACAGTGGGGATTGACGGTGGAGGATGTCAAATCGGTCGGGAGGCGTGATCTAACGAAACAAGTGATAGACTCTCATTTTCATGTCTCACTGTACTTAAAAGACTGCCCAAGCGTGCAATTGGAAGAGGGTTTGAGGATGATTAATTCCCCACGCATTCCAAATAAATTGTGGGATATTGCTTGGCTTTCCTTCCATGGCAAGCTCTATGTTAGGAGCAATGTTAAGTACTTGAATGTGGATACACGTGGATGTCCTCGTGAGGAGTGTGGTGGTGTCGAGGAATCCATGGACCACTTTCTTCTTCATTGTCCATTTAATATAGAGGTGTGCAAACAGGTGGGTGGGATCCTAGGTATCCCCTTTCTGGAGCGTCTGAGTTACGCTGAGTGGGCATATGGAGTATTCAGGTCCTACCAGGGTTATGATTTGGGCACTTTATATTTAGTCAGTTTAGCCATTAGACAGCACACATGGTTGGCACGGTGTCAGTTAGTTATTAGACAAAAATCCATCCCTGTCCAGGTGGTGGTGAACAATGTCTTGGGTGAGGTGTCCAGGATTCGGTGCTCAGAGAGACGTAGGTTGGGCAGGAGTGCTTGGATTCTTGCTTGGCAGAATATCAGGCCTCCTTAGCTCATCCATGTCTCTCTTGGGTGGGCTTTCTATTTCTTAACTCACCCTGCTTAGATTTTGAATTTTTTCCTTATATTTTTTATGTTCGGCCGCAGACATAGCTGAAGTCTTCCCTCCAGCTTACTTGGGGTTTTTTTTTTGTTTTGTCTTGTTTCAGTTTTGATTTTTTTTGTCTCGTGTGTGTTACCCCTCCTGGTGTGAGTGGGTTGCTGTATGTCGCGCCTTGTCTTATGTCTGGTGTGAGGTCACCAGTGGGTTGGTGTCTGGTGGTAGTTTATGTTGTCCAGTCTAGTGTCGTATGGATGTAGTATGTATGGTTCTCCTGTTCAGGATTATATTTCCTCATGGATGTCTTTGGACAAAATGTTTTTCTTTAGAAACAATTGTGTGATGATACAGATTGTTGTTTCTTTTTTTTGCGTTGGGCGTAAAAGTCCCTTTGTATGAAATTGTAAGGAATATACGAAACGCATTATAGTCAAAAATTGACTTTATGGTTTGTACATATTTTCTGTACAGAATGTTATGTTTACGCAGATGTATGCAATTTCTTTGATTTGTGTGACCATTTTTGGTTACTATACTTTATTATTATTATTTATTGCATTGTAAATTTGTATATATTTTTTACAATAAAAATCACCATTGAAGTAGCCCAAATAAACAGGTTTTTGTGACCCTAGGCTATGACCTCTTCGGCCTAGGGGCCCAAAACTCACCAGTCATGTTCCCCCTAAGGGTCCCTACAATGCTAGAAAATTTGGTACTGCTGAGCTATTGCCCTTTGAAAAGATGTGAGATTTTGGAAAGTGAAATAGGGAGGCAATGAAATCCTATGGGGGATTTTACCAATTTTGGACCACTGTTACTCTGGTTTGCAGAGATGTAGGGACCCCATCTTTGGAATCCAAGTCTAACAATATGTCTTCTACCTGCATGAGACATTTCGTGAGATTCAGACGTTGCTAACGGCCATGGCTGAGATTTATGTACGCCACCATCACTACCATTGAAATAGCCCAAATAAACAGGTTTTTGTGACCCTAGGCTATGACCTCTTCGGCCTAGGGGCCCGAAACTCACCAGTCATGTTCCCCCTAAGGGTCCCTACAATGCTAGAAAATTTGGTACTGCTGAGCCATTGCCGTTTGAAAAGATGTGAGATTTTGGAAAGTGAAATAGGGAGGCAATGAAATCCTATGGGGGATTTTACCAATTTTGGACCCCTGTAACTCTGGTTTGCAGAGATGTAGGGACCCCATCTTTGGAATCCAAGTCTAACAATATGTCTTCTACCTGCATGAGACATTTCGTGAGATTCAGACGTTGCTAACGGCCATGGCTGAGATTTATGTACGCCACCATCACTACCATTGAAATAGCCCAAATAAACAGGTTTTTGTGACCCTAGGCTATGACCTCTTCGGCCTAGGGGCCCGAAACTCACCAGTCATGTTCCCCCTAAGGGTCCCTACAATGCTAGAAAATTTGGTACTGCTGAGCCATTGCCCTTTGAAAAGATGTGAGATTTTGGAAAGTGAAATAGGGAGGCAATGAAATCCTATGGGGGATTTTACCAATTTTGGACCCCTGTAACTCTGGTTTGCAGAGATGTAGGGACCCCATCTTTGGAATCCAAGTCTAACAATATGTCTTCTACCTGCATGAGACATTTCGTGAGATTCAGACGTTGCTAACGGCCATGGCTGAGATTTATGTACGCCACCATCACTACCCTTGAAATAGCCCAAATAAACAGGTTTTTGTGACCCTAGGCTATGACCTCTTTGGCCTAGGGGCCCGAAACTCACCAGTCATGTTCCCCCTAAGGGTCCCTACAATGCTAGAAAATTTGGTACTGCTGAGCCATTGCCCTTTGAAAAGATGTGAGATTTTGGAAAGTGAAATAGGGAGCCAATGAAATCCTATGGGGGATTTTACCAATTTTGGACCCCTGTAACTCTGGTTTGCAGAGATGTAGGGACCCCATCTTTGGAATCCAAGTCTAACAATATGTCTTCTACCTGCATGAGACATTTCGTGAGATTCAGACTTTGCTAACGGCCATTGCTGCGATTTATGTACGTCACCATCACTACCATTGAAATAGCCCAAATAAACAGGTTTTTGTGACCCTAGGCTATGACCTCTTTGGCCTAGGGGCCCGAAACTCACCAGTCATGTTCCCCCTAAGGGTCCCTACAATGCTAGAAAAATTTCCACTGCTGAGTAATTGCCCTTTGAAAAGATGTGAGATTTTGGAACTGTAAATAGGAGGCCCAATGAAAGCCTATGGGTGATTTTACCAAATTTGGAGCCCTGTAACTCTGGTTTGCAGAGATGTAGGGAACCCATCTTTGGAGCCAAGTCTAACAATATGTCTTCTACCTGCATGAGACATTTCGTGAGATTCAGACGTTGCTAACGGCCATTGCTGCGATTTATGTACGTCAGACTCGCCACTATTGAAATTGCCCAAATAAACAGGTTTTGTGACCCTAGGCTATGACCTCTTCGGCCTAGGACTGCATTGAACGCGACCCACGCATTGTGCGCATTCTGGACAACACCAATTACTGGGTTTATACCCTTGTGGATCCACGGTACAAACACAATGTTCCAAAACTGCTTGAAGAAAGAGCCAGACAGGTCAAAATGGAAGAATACCAGCAGGCCCTTGTGGAGACTTTAGAGAGGAGATTGACATCCTCCCCCTCCTCTAGCCAGTTGTACGCCGACAGACTGACTTCCGCAAACCCAGGACGACCAGGAGGGCAGCAAACAACACAAGCCGCAGCTAGTGCCCAAAAGGGAATGGTATCGGCAGTGTCCTTGGAGTGGGAAAATTTTCTGACACCCATGCAGCAGCACACAGAACAGCAAGCGTGCAGATCCACCTCCAACACCGATCGCCTGGAGAAGATGGTCAAGGACTACATGTCAGATGGCGTAGCTGTGTTGAACAATCCATCTGCACCCTTCAACTATTGGGTATCGAAGCTAGACACCTGGCACAAACTGGCAATGTACGCAATAGAGGTGCTGGCTTGCCCAGGAGCCAGCGTTATGTCGGAACGCTGTTTCAGTGCTGCCGGAGGCATCGTCACAGATCGGCGGCGTATCCGCCTCTCCACAGAAAATGCAGACCGTCTGACTCAAATTAAAATGAATCAATCCTGGATTGGAAACGACTACGCAACACTCCCGGACCCCAACCAAGTAACATGAACAATGAACATCTGTGATGGGTTAGCGTTTCCGGTCCCTGTTTATTGAACCTCTCATCTGTATTACATTTATGACTGCATGGCGACAAAATGCAAATTGCTATCCGCACGCTTCTTGTCCTCATGCAAGGCCTGGGTTGTTGTGTCTCAAAGCGTGGCCTTCTCCTCCTGCGCCACCCTCCTCCTGTTCCATCACGTGTGCTGCTGCTGGGTTAGAGTTACCGGTCCCTTTTCCTGGAACCTCTTATATGTATTACATTTATGACTGCATGCCGACAAAAAGCATGTTACCTGTGCAAAGAAAACAGACATTTCCCGCATTTAAAAGACAGTTTTCCCTTTGAAACTTTAAAATCGATTTTCTCAAAAACTATAAGCTCTTTTTGCTAAATTTTTTTTCCTCTTGTACCCACTCCCAAGGTGCACATACCCTGTAAATTTGGGGTATGTAGCATGTAAGGAGGCTTTACAAAGCACAAAAGTTCGGGTCCCCATTGACTTCCATTATGTTCGGAGTTCGGGTCGAACACCCGAACATCGCGGCCATGTTCGGCCTGTTCAGCCCGAACCCGAACATCTAGATGTTCTCCCAACACTAGTGTGCACACAGCTCTGCAGTGTGCTGTGGAGTGCTAGCCTTCAAAAGGCCTGTTTGGGGTGCTTTCACAGCAATTGAGGAACAGGAAAACAGGACTAGCTAATGCTTCCCCTAGCTATCTGCAGTAAGTCTGACCCTGCTCTCACTAACAGTCAGCAGCCAGCAGATAATTAATCCAATATGGCCACCGCTACTGCTTTTTGATAGGGAGGTGGGGGGTTCAGGAATGGGTGCTAGCTGATTGGCTGCCATGTGTTTGCTGACTGTGAGGTAAGGGGTCAAAGTTTAGCTCAATGATAATGTACAGGGTGTGAATCACACACGCTAAATGTTCTCTGTTCACCGCAAATGCGAATAGCCGAAGCCGATGTGCGCAGAATACTGCTCACCGGCAATCTGTTTAGGCCATCTCTATTCACAGACCTTGTGATGTGTACACTTGCTAATTACAATTATTCAGCCCCATTTCATATTCATTGCATCAATCTTAAAGGGGAACTTCAGCCTAAACACACATACTGTCATCAAGTTACATTAGTTATGTTAATTAGAATAGATAGTAAATATAATCTCTTACCCACCCTGTTTTAAAAGAACAGACAAATGTTTGTTATTCATGGGGGCTGCCATCTTTGTCATGGGGCAGCCATCTTTGTCATGGGGCAGCCATCTTTTTGGTTGAAAGGAGGTGACAAGGAGCAGGAGACACAGTTCCAACTATCCTGTGTCCTGATTACCCCTCCCAGCTGCGCACACTAGGCTTCAAATGTCAAATTCAAAATGTAAAAGAAAAAAAAATGCACCAAAACAGCAGAACGAGAACAACAAAATCAGAAATCCCATCATGCTTTGCACAGCTTCTGGGGAAAAAAAGCCTGGGCAGTTTTCTTCTGTGCAGCTAAAAATGAGGCTTGTATAAGAGAAACAAAGTTCTAATGCTGTGAAACTGTTAAAGAAACACAAAGCCTTTTCAGTGCTGCTGAGTCGATTTTTAGTCCGGAGGTTCACTTAAATGCAATGCAAATTATTACTGAGGCTTTGTTTCTTAACCACTTGAGGACCGCCCCCAGCCGATGGGCGGCGGCAAAGACCGGGCCCAAACGACCGCAATACGCCCATCGGCGGGGGCGGCATCAGCGGTGGCTGTGCGGCGATCGCGTCATCAATGACGCGATCGCCGCCGGCAATAGGCTCCTCCCACTCTGCACGGAAACCCGCTGGCCAATTAGCAGCGCCGGCGGATTTCAAATGCGGCGATCCGGCCAATCAGAGGAGTATAATACACTTTGTTATTGTAACAAAGTGTATTATACTGGCTGCCTCCTCCGCTGATGGTCACTCGTCGTGCGACCATCAGAGAGGACGGCAGCCTTGCAGCTAAGTGTAACACAACACATTTTCACCCACACAGACCCCCCGATCGCCCACCACAGCCCTCAGAACCCCCCTGACCACCCCAGCACACCAGCATCTGCACCCCACCACCCACCTAAAATCCCATCAATCACTCCCTGTCACTATCTAGGGACGCTATCCCCTAGGTTAGGTCCCTAACTGCCTCCTAGGGTCCCCTGATCACCCCCCCTACCCTCAGATCCCCCCCAGACCCCCCTCCCAGACCACCCCCCTGTATGCTGTATACAGCTATATAGCTGTCTTACCCACTGATCACCTGTCTATCACCCATCTATCACCTGTCTATCACCCCTTGTCACCACCACCCATCAGGGCAGACCCTAAACTGTCCCTTGGGGGCACCTGATCACCCACCCAGACACTCAGATTGCCCTCAGACCCCCCCCCTCCTGATAACCTCCCCAGTGCATTGTTTACATCTATTCTCCCCTGTAATCCCTCACTGATCTCCTATCGTCACCCCCTGTGTCTGCCACCCACCAGATCAGGACCCAGTCTGCCCCGTGCGGGCACCTAATCAACCCCCCACACCCTTAGATCGCCCTCAGCCCCCCCCCCCCCCCAATCACCTTCCCAGTGCATTGTATTTGATTGTGCTGCAATTGTATTTGATTGTGCTGACATTAAATTTCATTGTGCTGACATTCAATTTTATTGTGCTGTAATTGTATTTGATTGTCCCGTGATTGCCCTGTGATTGCCCTTTGATTGGCCTGTGATCGTCTTTGATTGTCCCGTGATCGGCTTTGATTGTCCCGTGATCGGCTTTGATTGTCCCGTGATCGGCTTTGATTGCCCTGTGATTGCCCTGTGATTGCCCTGTGATTGGCCTGTGATCGGCTTTGATTGTGTCGTGATTGGTTTGATTGCCCTGTGATTGGCCTGTGATTGGCCTGTAATTTGCTTTGATTGGCCTGTGATCGGCTTTGATTGTGTCGTGATTGGTTTGATTGCCCTGTGATTGACTTTGATTGTCCCGGGAATTGAGTGCCCTGTGATTGGCCTGCGATTGCCCTGTGATTGCCTTTGATTGTCCTGTGATTGTTTCTGATTGCCTCCGATTCCCCACTCGCCACCACCCCCCTGTCACTATCCAAGTGATCTAAAAACAGTGAAAACTGTCACTTTTTTAGTATCACTAGTGTTAGCAGTTAGGCCAGTTAGCTAGGCCCCTTTGTAAGTGTCAGTTAGTGCTCAGCCCACTGCACCACAGTCACTAATTAGCGTCATCACTGTCGCTAATCAACATTGGTACTATATAGTATCTGTAAGTGATCATTACTGATCGCAGTCAGATCTATTAGGGTCACTAGGATCCACAAAAAAAAACGCAGTGTTTGCCCGATCAGGCCTGATCGTTCGCCTGCACTTGCGTTCAGCCCGCCCCACCGCAGTGACAGAATTTTTTTTCTGATCACTGCAAAAAACACTGTACAATAGCTGTGGCACTGTAAACCTCAGTTTTGATTTATTTTTTTTATCAAAACTCAGTGAGCACAGCTTTCTACCTCTCAAATACTCCCTTTTGCTAGGTAGGTGCTCTTTTTTCTGCGTAGTCTCAGAGGAATACCCCCTAAATTTAGCAGCCCACCATGGCAAGAAAGGGGTATTCCGATGATGAGGTTCTCAGGTACATGGCCCAGTCGGATGAGGACGATTGGGACGCCTCATTCGACGAATCTTCCGGGTCAGAGTTTGAACCTGAATTGAGCAGTGGCTCACTGACCGATAGTGATGACGAGGTTGAGGTCCCGGCTAAAGCCAGGCGTACCACACCCCATGTTGTTGGACCGCAGGTGGCGCAGGATCAGCCTCAAGGGCAGCAGAGTGGTGTTCGTGCTGGTCTGAGATTTCATGGTGGGGCAGGCACCAGCAGCACAACATCTCCTGGACCTAGCACCAGTACTTCCGTAGACCCTGGTGAAGTGGCGAGCACCAGCATGGAAGTTGAAACTGGTTCGGTGGCACGTGCAGTAAGATCCCAGTCGCAGCCACCAAGAAGACGGGCCCGTACTACCCCTAATTTACCAGAGGTGCTGGCAAACCCAAATTGGCAATCCCCTGATTCCGCCGCACCCGTACTTCCCCCTTTCACCGCCCAGTCTGGAGTCCAGGTGGAGACAGATAATCTAGGATCGGCCCTAGACTTTTTCTATCTGTTCTTCACCCAGGATCTCTTGGACTTAATTGTGGCAGAGACCAACCGTAAGGCCACACAATATATAACCGCCAATCCGGAAAAGTACCTTGCCCAGCCTTTTCGGTGGAAACCAGTCCAAGTTTCCGAAATGAAAATTTTTTTGGGCCTTCTCCTTCACACGGGACTAGTAAAGCAGAATGTGTTGCGGTCTTATTGGTCTACGGACCCAGCACATCATGTTCCCCTGTACTCTGCTGCCATGTCCAGGACACGATTTGAGAACATCCTGCGCTTCCGCCTTCCTGCACTTCAATGACAACGAAACCTGTCATCGAAGTGACCACCCTGCTTTTGACCGGCTCCACAAAATTCGACCCCTCATAGACCACCTGTCATCCAGATTTGCAGATGCTTATACCCCTGACCAGGACATCTGCGTAGACGAGTCCCTCATACGCTTTACCGGGCGCCTTCGCATCAAACAGTACATCCCAAACAAGCGCGCCCGGTATGGGGTGAAACTGTATAAGCTCTGTGAAAGGGCCACAGGCTATACATCTTATTTTAGGGTCTATGAGGGAAAAGACTCAAAATTGGAGCCGGTCGGATGCCCTGACTACCTGGGGAGCAGTGGAAAGGTTGTGTGGGACTTGGTGTCACCCTTGTTCCAGAAGGGGTACCATCTTTTTGTGGACAATTATTACACAAGTGTGGCCCTCTTTCAGCACTTAAAAATAGAAAAAATCCGATGCTGTGGCACCGTGCGGCCTAGTCGCCGGGGCTTCCCCCAACGGCTCATTACCACCAGACTTCAACGGGGGCAGAGGGCCGCCTTGTGTGCTGACGACCTGCTCGCGGTGAAATGGAAGGACAAGAGGGAGGTTTACTTCCTGTCCACCATTCACGCAGACACGACAGTTGAAATTCAACGGCGAACTAAGGTCATTGAAAAACCCCTTGTCGTCCACGAGTATAATACTAACATGGGAGGGGTGGACTTCAATGACCAGAGGTTAGCGCCCTATTTAGTTGCCCGAAAAACAAGACGCTGGTATAAAAAAGTGTCTTTTTACCTCATTCAATTGGCAATTTACAACAGCTTTGTTCTCTACAGTAAGGCTGGGAGAACTGGCTCGTTTATTCAATTTAATAAACAGATCGTGATGGAACTCCTGTATCCAGGAGGTGCCGTGGCCCAACCCCAAGATGCAACTAGCCGGCTGCATGGAAGGCATTACGCCTATCCAATTCCGACTACCCCAGGTCAACGAATCCGAAGAAAACGCTGTCGTGTCTGCAGCAGGGCTGGAATAAGGCGTGACACCACTGTTTATTGTCCCACCTGTCCTGACCAGCCTGGCCTATGCCTAGGGGAGTGTTTTGAGAGGTACCACGAGCAGGTACACTATTAGAGAGTAGGGAACTCCACACACAGCGGTAGGCACACAAGGGTCTCTCAGTGCTATTTCACACTGCTGCGATGCGTTAGGGCAAAATGCCTAGCAAAAGTCACACTTTGCGGTCCCCCCCTACGCCGGAAGTGCTTGACTTAACGCTAGTGCATGCCTACGTTACTGCGTGGCTTCTGTGGCAATATCGATCGGCGCGGAAGTCATGTTAGTCTATGGCGACGCAGTTCATTACTAGGCCGAATGCTACTCTTGTGGTATTGCCTGAAGGTCTGTTTTGGACGATACGGTGCGGCGGGCTCGACCCACCGGATATGTCAATATGCAGTGTGAAACCAAACATCGGGTTTCCAGAGACCCTAATACACAGGGCTGCCAGAAACCTCTCCTTTCACTTGGGACAAATTGCGTAATGTATTTCGCCACAACTCTGTGCAATTTGCACTTCGCACATTGTTCCATGGGGGAGGAGAGGTTTGTCCTCGGGAGGTAAGTTAAAAAAAAACAAAAAACAGGTAAGCAAAGAAGTTAATGTTTGGTTTGCAATGTTAAGTTTTTTATTAAAAAAGTTCAAAGGTTATTAATGTTAATGAAGTAATTGCTTTGCTGCTTGCTTGTTTTTTGGGGTTTTTTTTCTCTTTTTCCATCCAATAACCTTCCAGGTGGACCGAGCGAATGACTAACCAGCTGAAGTACTGATGGTGCATCCTGACAGAACGTTGCGCGTCTGTCAGCTTACACACAAGTCGGTGCATGCAGCGCTGCAGGACGAGATTTCTCATTCGCAGTCAAAAAGATACGTTTGCCGAGGCATATGGGCCGAGGAGTGGTGTTGGGGATTCATATGCTTTGGCAAACACTTTGTATCAAAAAAGAACTCTGGCAATGATTTGTTCATCCACATCGATCGGTGTGAATAGATAAATCAGGTTTGCCAGGGCATACGAGCTGGTGGGTTTGGATTTTTGGGGCGGCAGCTCCTATGTCCTGGCAGACGCCTTCCCCTCCTTTTTGTATTGTTTTGTCTTTTTTTCTTCTCTCTTTTTTTCTATCCAGACCGACCAATCAGCTGCAGCACTGATGGTGCATCCTGACAGAACATTGCGCGTCTGTCAGCTTACACACAAGTCGGTGCATGCAGCGCTGCAGGACGAGATTTCTCCTCCGCAGTCAAAAAGATACGTTTGCCGAGGCATATGGGCCGAGGAGTGGTGTTGGGGATTCATATGCTTTGGCAAACACTTTGTATAAAAAAAGAACTCTGGCAATGATTTGTTCATCCACATCGATCGGTGTGAATGGATAAATCAGGTTTGCCAGGGCATACGAGCTGGTGGGTTTGGATTTTTGGGGCGGCAGCTCCTATGTCCTGGCAGACGCCTTCCTCCTCTTTTTTTTTTTTTTTCAAAATTTTTTGGCAGATATTTTTTCATCCACATTGATTGATTGTTTGACGTTCATTTTTCCTTTCAGCCCACAGTGCATTACCCTTATGCCCAATATAAGGAGTATAGCAGAAACTCCTAATACTGGCCATACATGTAATGATTGCAGAGACCCTAAAATGCCAGGACAGACCCCACGAATGATGCCATTTTGGAAAGAGGACACCCCAAAGTATTCCGTGAGGTGCATGGTGAGTTCATAGAATGTTTTATTTTTTGTCACAAGTTAGCAGAAATTGTGGTTTTGTGTTTTTTTTTTTTTTTTCCACAAAATGTCATTTTCCGCTAACTTGTGACAAAAAATAAAATTTTCTATGAACTCACCATGGCCCTCATGGAATACCTTAGCGTGTATTCTTTCCAAAATGGGGTCATTTGTGGGGTTTGTTATCTGTCCTGGCAAGTGGGCGGGGTGCTAAATTTTGAGCACCCCTGTAAAGCCTAAAGGTACTCATTGGACTCTGGGCCCCTTAGCGCAGTTAGGGTGCAAAAAAGTGCCACACATGTGGTATCGCCGTACTCGGGAGAAGTAGTACAATGTGTTTTGGGGTGTATTTTTACACATACCCATGCTGGGTGGGAGAAATACCTCTGTAAATGACAATCTTTTTTGATTTTTTTACACACAATTGTCCATTTACAGAGTTATTTCTCCCACCCAGCATGGGTATGTGTAAAAATACACCCCAAAACACATTGTACTACTTCTCCCGAGTACGGCGATACCACATGTGTGGCACTTTTTTACACCCTAACTGCGCTAAAGGGCCCAAAGTCCAATGAGTATCTTTAGGATTTCACAGGTCATTTTGCGGAATTTGATTTCCAGACTACTCCTCACGGTTTAGGGCCCCTAAAATGCCAGGGCAGTATAGGAACCCCACAAATGACCCCATTTTAGAAAGAAGACACCCCAAGGTATTCCGTTAGGAGTATGGTAAGTTCATAGAAGATTTTATTTTTTGTCAAAAGTTAGCGGAAAATTGATTTTTATTGTTTTTTTCACAAAGTGTCATTTTCCACTAACTTGTGACAAAAAATAAAATCTTCTATGAACTCACCATACTCCTAACGGAATACCTTGGGGTGTCTTCTTTCTAAAATGGGGTCATTTGTGGGGTTCCTATACTGCCCTGGCATTTTAGGGGCCCTAAACCGTGAGGAGTAGTCTGGAAATCAAATTCCGCAAAATGACCTGTGAAATCCTAAAGATACTCATTGGACTTTGGGCCCTTTAGCGCAGTTAGGGTGCAAAAAAGTGCCACACATGTGGTATTGCCGTACTCGGGAGAAGTAGTATAATGTGTTTTGGGGTGTATTTTTACACATACCCATGCTGGGTGGGAGAAATATCTCTGTAAATGACAATCTTTTGATTTTTTTACACACAATTGTCCATTTACAGAGTTATTTCTCCCACCCAGCATGGGTATGTGTAAAAATACACCCCAAAACACATTGTACTACTTCTCCCGAGTACGGCGATACCACATGTGTGGCACTTTTTTGCACCCTAACTGCGCTAAAGGGCCCAAGGTCCAATGAGTATCTTTAGGATTTCACAGGTCATTTTGCGGAATTTGATTTCCAGACTACTCCTCACGGTTTAGGGCCCCTAAAATGCCAGGGCAGTATAGGAACCCCACAAATGACCCCATTTTAGAAAGAAGACACCCCAAGGTATTCCGTTAGGAGTATGGTAAGTTCATAGAAGATTTTATTTTTTGTCAAAAGTTAGCGGAAAATTGATTTTTATTGTTTTTTTTCACAAAGTGTCATTTTCCACTAACTTGTGACAAAAAATAAAATCTTCTATGAACTCACCATACTCCTAACGGAATACCTTGGGGTGTCTTCTTTCTAAAATGGGGTCATTTGTGGGGTTCCTATACTGCCCTGGCATTTTAGGGGCCCTAAACCGTGAGGAGTAGTCTTGAAACGAAATTTCTCAAAATGACCTGTGAAATCCTAAAGGTACTCATTGAACTTTGGGCCCTTTAGCGCAGTTAGGGTGCAAAAAAGTGCCACACATGTGGTATCGCCGTACTCAGGAGAAGTAGTATAATGTGTTTTGGGGTGTATTTTTACACATACCCATGCTGAGTGGGAGAAAGATCTCTGTAAATGGACAATTGTGTGTAAAAAAAATTAACAAATTGTCATTTACAGAGATATTTCTCCCACCCAGCATGGGTATGTGTAAAAATACACCCCAAAACACATTATACTACTTCTCCTGAGTACGGCAATACCACATGTGTGGCACTTTTTTGCAGCCTAACTGCGCTAAGGGGCCCAAAGTCCAATGAGCACCTTTAAGCTTTACAGGGGTGCTTACAATTTAGCACCCCCCAAAATGTCAGGACAGTAAACACACCCCACAAATGACCCCATTTTGGAAAGTAGACCCTTCAAGGTATTCAGAGAGGGGCATGGTGAGTCCGTGGTAGATTTCATTTTTTTTTGTCGCAAGTTAGAAGAAATGGAAACTTTTTTTTTTTTTTTTGTCACAAAGTGTCATTTTCCGCTTACTTGTGACAAAAAATAATATCTTCTATGAACTCACTATGCCTCTCAGTGAATACTTTGGGATGTCTTCTTTCCAAAATGGGGTCATTTGGGGGGTATTTATACTATCCTGGAATTCTAGCCCCTCATGAAACATGACAGGGGGTCAGAAAAGTCATAGATGCTTGAAAATGGGAAAATTAACTTTTTGCACCATAGTTTGTAAACGCTATAACTTTTACCCAAACCAATAAATATACACGGAATGGGTTTTTTTTAATCCAAAACATGTTTGTCCACATTTTTCGCGCTGCATGTATACAGAAATTTTACTTTATTTGAAAAATGTCAGCACAGAAAGTTAAAAAAATCATTTTTTTGCCAAAATTCATGTCTTTTTTTGATGAATATAATAAAAAGCAAAAATCGCAGGAGCAATCAAATAGCACCACAAGAAAGCTTTATTAGTGAGAAGAAAAGGAGCCAAAATTCATTTAGGTGGTAGGTTGTATGAGCGAGCAATAAACCGTGAAAGCTGCAGTGGTCTGAATGGAAAAAAAGTGGCCGGTCCTTAAGGGGTAGAAAGACTGTGGTCCTCAAGTGGTTAAGCACAATAGGAGACAAAATTATTTTGTTGAGGTTGGCGGGAACAGGAAAATATGGGTGCCTGATTTGACCCAAAAGTATTGGTGAAGCCATAGGTGCCCATGTGAATATAGGTACATAAGGTAAATAGCGGGCGCTGGGGCCTCCTACTATGCAAACTCCGCCTACAAACAGTGCCCACTAATTGACTTCTATGTGAGAATAGAGTTACTGTAGGTTTTGTGATAGTGAAATGTGGATAAAAATTACAAATACATTTTTATCAAAATTACCACTGTACAATAGTAGAATATTGATAATGTTACCAATATTGTACTAGCAGTTATTTCCAGCTCCCAAATTTCCCTGATGACCATTTTGCATGTAAAAGAGGTCAGTGTTAGGGAAGGTCACTATGCCCACAGGCCACAGGGAGGTGCTCTAGTATTACTGCTAATCTCTGCCCCAGGACTTGATGCCGGCATTATGCGGTTCTGGGGAGCAACCTTCCTGACGCCTATCAGCATTTTTTTACCATAATGTTAATTTTTATCCTACTAGTTTGGGATTTTT
This sequence comes from Hyperolius riggenbachi, assembly GCF_040937935.1. Classification (NCBI taxonomy): domain Eukaryota; kingdom Metazoa; phylum Chordata; class Amphibia; order Anura; family Hyperoliidae; genus Hyperolius; species Hyperolius riggenbachi. The sequence goes on along the minus strand of NC_090653.1, from coordinate 20,709,495 downwards.
CATCCTACTAGGCTTGTGGCCCAAAAGATAAATACACATTCAATATTTGTAGCAGAATTTGTTATATAATGTTTTCCATTTTTCTGTCAAATTAAAATACCTTGTTGTCTGACCAGGAGCTTAGCAAGTAAAAAAAACAATTCAGAGCTAATGAAGAGTTTCTATAAGTGAGCTCCATCCTTGATTATGACTGTTGTACAAAGGAGAAGAACAGGATTCATCTGGGATTTTACCCCCCATAAGACTTAATCTATGTTCTTTAATTAGTAAATTTAAATTGATCCTCTGCTTTTTGCTGATGCCATCATTAGATGTTGCCGTTCTATCTGAGTATTTTATATTTAAATGGTTTTTAATGGAGATGCACCGTATTATACAACATGCATTGTAAAAGTAGCATTGGAAAGTTATTTTTAGTTATAACAGCAGATTAAAAAAAATCTCCTAAGAAAAAATGTAAGAGAAAGGGTAGATAGAACAAGGTCCCATAGCCCTCTTTCTGTTCTCTTTCTCTTCCAAGTTTTCTTCTAGGAGATAATTTTTCATCTTCTGTTTACAAAAAATGTTCTGTTTAATTAGCCCAAGTTAATCTTTTTTTCAATGTTTTCTCTTTCAAAAGTTGTGACAGACTAAGGATGCTTATTGTGATATATTAATAATTGGAACATTTTTTTATTAACTAAGGCAGTATATTAGAAACAATATATGGATGTGTTTATATTATGTTAACATTGTGCTATTTTTTTTTCTTTTTACTAACTTTTTACAAACTTAAGGAAACAGGTGCCAACCTGCAAAACATGCAGTCATTGTGTACTAAATATTTTCCCCAGTAGCCATTGTGTGACTGGCTCATTCTTCTAGAGAGGTAGGGTAACCTATCACTCTTTATTTTAATATTTTAATGTATTTTTTTTCTGTGTACCACCTCCCAAAAGCTGTAATAATTGACATCTTAGGCCAAAAGTTGTACTTTTTGTTTCTCACCCTGTTTGAGAGTCTGTCTATAAGTATCCCCAACATCAAGGAACCTAATTATCTGGAGGGCAACCACCAGTGCCTGCTATCTGTTGCAACCTAATCTCCAGCTTATAGGTTTATTTGAGAGATTGCACTATAGGCTCCTGGTGTTTTTCCCTTTGTCCTTTTTCCAGTATCCTTGGAGCTCTGGAACATCTTACCAATCTTTATTATAATACAATGAACTAAAAGATTCATTTTTAATGTTAACCAATAATTGGCATCATCCTTACTATACATTGGTTAGTGAAAATTAAAGAGGAACTGTAAGGTGGGAATTAACTCACCACCAGTGTGAAGCTGATGGCAGGTTTGTCAGGGAAAACCCAAGTCTTAGAGGGTAAAAATTCCTGCAGCCAATGGAAATCCAGGAAAAAAGGGTCAAACCCTCCCACAGTGTAGGCCTACTTAAAATTCAGCCTACTGATACACAGCCATTTGTAGAGAAAATGAGCACAGCTCACCACCCCACCAAGATAGCCAGGAGCAGGACCACAGGCAGCCAGGCCCCATAAGCATTGCAGAAAGAAGGAAACACCTGCTGCACTGGCATAGTATAAAAGTCCAATCTTTATTGAGAACAAATCAGCTGGACATAGCTCACGTGTATCGGAGCCACACAATCGCTCCTTAGTCATATCTATGTGATTGTGAGGCTCCGATACGCATGAGCTATGTCTAACTGATTTGTTCTCAATAAACATCGGATCTTTCCTCCTTTGTGCAATACTGATACACAGCCTTGTGGTTAATAACATCACATGTAAAATAACATAAACATAAACAAATAAGAAGTATGTTTCTTGCAACGTAAAATGCAACATAAATTATGTTTCTCCTATGTTGCTGTCACTTACAGTAGGTAGGGGGCCGGTTTGCATCTTTATATAAATCCTTTTCAGGGATTGTCTCTTTAGAAATAATAAAGGCCATGTGAAGAATCCCCCATGAAGAGATGGAATAGTCCAAAACCTGTCGGTTCTGTCAGATTTCTACTGTTTATTGTAAGTGACAGCAAAATAGGAGAAAAGTAATTTATAACTCCTTTTGCTCTGCAAGAGACAGACTTCTTGTTTGTATGTCTTTATATGTATTTGTAATTTGAAATGTTTTCGTGATAGTGGTCTTTTAAAGACACTCATAGCTTCCACACTCTAAATTTTGAGAGTATGGAGGGAACTCCCTGATCTACCTCTGTGCCAAATGACACAAAATGTACCCTGATTTACCCTGATATACCCTATCTCAAGAGCCAACAGGGGTCTCTCCCTACCTTCAAAACATGAAGTGTGTGGGAGCTATGCGTGCTGAGATATCAAGTTTCTAATATCAGTAGCATAATATAATACTGTAGATTACATCCAAACACAGAAAATATCTTATTTTGTGTATTCACTAATGATGGCAGTCTGCATATTTCTCTCTCTATATAGGTTTGATATGAAGAGCTGTTCTCCAATTGGCTTGCTAAATGGTGCAGAGAAAATGAGACAGCAATAACAAATATACTGACAACATTTTTAATCACTTAAAGAGTAACTGCCGCGAAAATTTTAAAATTTAAAACACATACAAATAAGAAGTACGTTTCTCCCAGAGTAAAGTGAGCCATAAATTATTTATTTCCTATCTTGCTGTCACTCACAGTAGGTAGTAGAAATCTGACATTACCGACAGGTTTTGGGCTAGTCCATCTATCCATAGGGGATCCTCAGCATGGCCTTTATTCTTTATAAATATATTCCCTAAAAAAGATTTATACAAAGATACTGGCCAGCCTCCCTGCTCGCTGTACACTATTTTGGCAGTTGGATGGAGCAACTGCCATTCACTATGTGCTTTTAAAAATTAAGAAAACCCTGAGAACCCCCCTATGAGAAGATGGGCTAGTCCAAAATCTGTCGGTAATGTCATATTTCTACTACTTACTGTAAGTGACAGGAACATAGGAGAAAAGTAATTTGTGGCTCATTTTACTCCTGGAGAAATGTACTTCTTATTAGTATGTGTTTTACATTTTAAGATTTTTGCAACAGTTCCTCTTTAAGGACCAGCAGTCTCTGGGCACTTAAGGACCAGAGACCGCTGGTCCAATCCTGACGGAATCCTGATGAATCGCCACACATAACCGCCGCAACCGCCATCACCGCCCCTCGCCGAGACCCCCAGGACACAGACTCTGCTGTCTCTATGACGGCAGAGTCATGTGAGCCAGTCAGGAGCCACTTTCATTGGCTCCTGACCCTGTTTTTCATTGTAAGCCAATGGGAGCGGCTTACATTAAAAGACAGGGCCAGGAACCAATGAAATCGGCTCCTGACCCGCTCACATGACTCTGCCGTCATAGAGACAGGCAGAGCCTGTGAGATGCAACAAGAATCGTCGGATTTGAGTGGCACAATCGGCGGGGAGTGATAGAAACGGTGTTGGATTTTCACAGCGCCCCAAGTGGCAGCCATATTTTGTTATGTTGGATCATGCCTGACATTAGCCCTGTACTAGAAAATGGCAAAATCACACATAAGATGGGAAATGGTTGAAGGCTGATTTTCTTTTTTTTTTTTTTATTCTAGAGTTTGATAGCAAAGCAAGCACATTAGTTTTCTAGATGGGAAAGGACATTTTTGAATGATATTTGAACTTACATACTTGGGAAGCTGTGGACTGTGGAAGGTGTACCTCGACATTGTACAGTAAATACATTATTACTGCTATGTGCAGTCCATGTAGGATTGGTGGACTGTGTGGGATGGGAGGTTTTCTTGGTGCTGTGCTAGTGCCAATCCCTGCAGTATGTGATATCATGCATTTCTTGTGTTTTCCTTTTTTTATTAGTATTGAATCATGTAATTTCGACTTGCACTTTAATACTAATGGACTGCATGTGTACAGTATATGATGCAGACTGGTGATGTACGTACCATCTGCTTCTCTCCAGGAAGTTTATCCTGCTTTACCTTGTCCCAAATTGAATTAAGCATCGACTCATTTTTCAAAGAACATTTCCTTCCATCTTTCTTTGAAATTTACTTGCACAACCCTTCCTACAAAATAAACACTGCAGGCATTGGCCCTCATTGGCAGATACTGTTCTGTCTGCTTGATGTATCACTTTATTTTCTTAGCAAACATTCCTCTGTTATAAGATCATGTGATGAGTACAACTTAAGGAAACTCAAAATGGAAAGATTCATAATAAGGTTTTGAAAATCAGTTGAATGCCACTACAAATTGTGATTATCAATACAAACACACTAAGATGCAATCATGATTTCTGTTTCAATATAATTTTTATTTTGAGAACTCAACAAAAAAAGTATAGAAAAATATTATACAAAGTTTGAAACATATCAAAGGATTCTATTATTAATGCAAATTCAAACATGCATATAAAGTTGTCAAGATCTCAAAGATTAATTTTCTGTTTTTCAAATATCTGAATAAGCAGAACATAACTCTCCTAGGTAATCTAAAATGAACATCAGAACAATGTAGTAGACTAATATCATACGATAACTTCAGAATAGAAGTTGTGATCATTGGTCAACAGTTGGATTGCTTCAACGCAGGGGAAGAGTTCCGACTAGAGTCGGGACCAGTACCAGGGGGAGGGGTGAGGAGGAAAAAAAAATAGAGAAAAAGTAAAAAAGAAACAAATAAAAAATATGCGGGACCTATAGGGATTCCTCTATAAGAGAAGTATTACCTGTGACCGGCTCAGGTCATAATTGTCTTATATTCGTCAGTACTCTGGAATTCATACCAGACAGTCCAAGTAGATGAAATTTTGTGAGCTTGATCATGTGCAATCAACACTATCTCTTCCAGGTCTTTCACTCTCTTAATTTTCTGAAACCACATTTTGAGGGTGGGAATGGTAAGTGTGCCCCAGTGAAGGGGGATTAGAGCTCTGGCTGAATTTATCATTTGTGGCAGAATTGATTTCTTATAAGAGGTGGTCACTGTATAGACAGGAGCGGCTGGGCACATCCAGTTAAAAAAAGCTTTTATTGTAGACATTTAAAAAGTTTGCATCAGCAGCACAACAATGCCAGGAGAGAGAGGGATAAGCATGCAAGAATGGTCAACAGCTGTTTCGCATTATACAAATTAGTGCTTCCTCAGGACAACAAAGCCCCCAACATCACCCCTTAAATACTGTACCTACTAGAGCAGCAGCTGAGGAATGGAGGACGCCCTGTGCAGCGCACCCACGAACGCCGCTTCTGCACTTCCTGAACGCCAACTGCGTTCCATTCACCGGAAGTCGCGGACCGGAAGTGGTCATCAGAACTACCTGGGCCATTAGGATGCGGGCGCCGCCAGCGCTCCGCTCACAACTTGTGAAAGGGATTCTCATAGGCATAACCCGCCCCTGGGTGGCCCTGTACTAGGGATCTGACACGCCCCTCCACAAGTATCACATGCAGGGGGCACGGAATTAAACAAAAGTCCGCCTCCCTGTAACCAGGGAGAGGCGGCGTGCCCAACAACGAACACACCATTTGAATGACAGCAATAGCTGTATAAGGCACAAGGGGAGAAAAAGAAGTTAAAGTAACTCCAAGACAGGATCAAAAAATAGACATCCCACCCCACGATAAACACAAAGGGGGGCCAGTTCAACCCAAGGGCAGTAAATACTGACCAAACCGGGGCAGGGGCCAATTAAAGAGATACCTGACCCAGACGTCTGATGCCACTTGCAGGTACTGCTCACACACGGCCTCCTCCTCCCCACAGGCAGCCTGAAAAACAGAAGGGGATAAAAAAGAGAAAAGAGTTAGATATAAAATCAAAATGATACATATGAGCAGGGCATGATAAAAATACCAACAACTACATTACTTACAAGAATACTGCCAAATCATTACGTTCATTTAGCCCCATTGGACCTACCGCCTCAAAAAAGGATATCCAAAAGCTTTCTCTACGTTGCAATTTCTTTACCCAGTCTCCACCCCTAGAGTCCCTTTCCACCACTTCCAGCCCAAAAAAACGTAACTGAGAAGAATCTCCTGCATGAACAGTGTTCATATGTTCTATAACCCTTGGACAACCCTTAGCGCGTGGGTTGCCCAGGGATCTACAATGCTCTTGGTATCTATCCTGCATCATGCATGTGGTCAGTCCTACATAGGTGTATTGACAGGAACAAGTTAATGCATATATTATTCCTTTGGTTTTGCAATTCATGAACTGCCTGAACTTAACCACTTTTCCAAACCTCAAAAATTGTTTCCCAGTAATCAAAAAATTGCAACACGAACATGAATTGCATCTGTAGTTACCCTGAGGTCTATTACTACTCAACCAATTCTGTGTATTTTGACTGACAAACTCACTATGGGACAGTTGATCTTTTAGGTTAGATACCTTTCTATAAGAGATGCATGGGGCCTGCCGACATTTATCCGCTAGGAGTTGATCCTCCTGCAGAATCCACCAATTATTTTTAATAGACTTTTTAATTTTTTCAAACATGGGTGAATATGTAAAATGCATAAAAAATCTGTTTAGTTGTTTTTTCACCCTGGGGGTCTATAAAGACTTCCTTTTTCTGTTGGCAGCTTTCTGAAAAGACTCAGCGATAACTATATCGCTGTAACCTCTGGCAAGCAACCTTTCTCTTAGTTGTTCAGCTTGATCTACAAAGTCCTCCATAGTTGTAGCATTCCTCCTGAGACGGAGGAACTGACTAAAGGGTAATGATCTAATTGTAGATGGAGGATAATAGCTGGAGGAGTGTAAGATAGAGTTTACTGCTGTAGGTTTTCTGAAGGTTCTAGTTATTAAAGACCCCCTACTAACATCAATAGTAAGGTCCAGAAACTCAATCTGCTCCTTACCCCAGGTAGAGGTAAATGCCATGTTCACATCATTATCATTTATCTTAATCTTATAAGAGGTGGGAGACAAGTTTGAGTTGTGTAGAAGGTATGTATCTGGGGAACATTTGACTGCCAAACCAGAAACCTCCTTGGTCATTCTGTGGACTTCTGAACAGAAAAAAATTCAAGCTAGGGCAGCTCCAGGCTACATGGAAAAGATCTCCTTGGGCTCCAGCACACACCCAACAAACATTTGCACAATTTGGGTTAAATTTGTGCAAAACAGAAGGTGTTCTGTACCATAGAGTCTGAAATGTAAAATTATTTTCTTTATCGTTTGTGTTTCTAACTGACTTATGAGTATTACTGAAGATTGAAACCCATTGATCATCTGTCAGTGATGATGGCAGAAGTGTGTCCCATTTTTCTCAAAAGAACAAAGTCGGTTTTGTTTTAGCAGTCAAAAGCAAATAGTAAGCCCAGGACAGCATATGTGCTCTAGGTGACATCTCCATGCACCTCCAATCGAAAACAGTAAGGGGAGTTAAGGCCTTAATCTTAACTTCCTGTGATTGGATATAATGTCTTATCTGAAAGTAGACCCAATTTGCTAGATTTTAACCCCGCCTGAGTCTATAAAATTCAAAATTCTAGGGATGTTCTTTTTGCACCAAGATAGGAGAAATCCGGAAGTATCCCCAGGAGCAAAATCTGAATTACCGATCAGGGCGGTCACGGGCCCAGGGGACTGCGAAATTTGGAATTGTGCAGAGCACTTTTGAAAGATTTTATGTGTTGCCTTTATCAGAGGGTGGCTGATAGTGAGCCATGCGAAGGATTGATGTGGGATCCATGCTAAGCCGATATAGAAGCACCACTAGTGGCCTGTTCAATTTCAGTCCAATCCTTTCGCGCAACTGAGGCTGACCAGTCTGTAAATGTGCAGCGAAGTAGTAGAGCTTTAGGTTAGGCAAACCTTCCCCCCCCCCCCCATGTCATAAGGTAAGGAAAGGATTTCATCTCTAATCCTGATTCTTTTATTTGCCCACACAAATTTGTTGAAAATTTGTAGATTGTCGAGAAAACCCAAGGGGATGTCAGCTGGAACCACCTAGAAGAGATACAAAAGCTTTGTGAGGATGGTCATCTTAACAACAGCCATCCTGCCAAACCACGACAGGCTTCTCAAAGTGCCCTAATTTTGAATATCTGTCCTTATTTTTGCCTCAAGAGGCAGATAGTTGATTGAAAATAGTTTACTAACTTCCACAGGGATTTTCATCCTGAGATAGGTGATGGCTTTAGATTCCCAATGAAAGGGAAAGTTGGCCGACCACTCCTTCACCTCTGACTGTCTGAGAGTAACACCAAGAGCCCACAACTTCCCATAGTTTATTTTTAAATTAGAGATACTACCAAACTCTTGCAAAGCTTTAATCAAGGCAGGTCAGAAGAGTGTGCTGCGGGTCAGTCAAGAAGAATAGCAAAAGCAGCAACTTTGAAGGGTTTTTATTTGCCTATTTTAATTCCTGCAATATTGTCATTGTTGCGGATACAGTTTAAAAAGGGCTCCAAAGTGAGAACATATATTAATGGGGACAGTGGGCAGCCCTGTCTTGTTCAATTGGGGATGTTGAAGTGGTCAGACAGGATTCTATTAGCTTTGACACAGCCCACTCTGTCGAAAGCCTTCTCGGCATCCGTGGAGAGAAAAAAGCCGTCCACGGAACGCCGAGAAAGCCAATGATGCACACCTATTCCCTTTGTTGTGTTATCCCTACCTTCTCTGCCTGGGACAAAGCCCACTTGATCCGGGTGAATGATACTAGGAAGGAGAGGAGAAATTCTGTTAGCCAAGATTTTGGTTAAAATCGTACCATCATTGTTCAACAATTGTTCTACAATTAAATGGGATGATAACTCATACAGGAGGGGGGGTCCTTTCCTTCTTTATGGATAATGGTTATGTGAGCTTCAAGAAATTGTTTTGAAGGGGTGGTATTACTAGAAATTTCATTAACAGCTTTAACAAAGAAGGGAGCTAGGTCTTTAGCAAAAGCTTTATGGTAGGGTGTTATACTCTAGACTAGTTCCAGGGTGTCGAGACCAAGGAACTCACACCCCAGTCTAGGACTTTGTTATACTTATATGTTACGACCATTTGCTCTGTCTACCTTTCTCTTGCTTTCTGATTCGGTACCTCTGCATATCTGACTACCTGTTGCCAGACCCTGCCTGTATCCAGTTACCGAATCAGTCTCTCTCCCTCTGTACCTGATCTGCTCATGTGTTGCCGACATGGCCTGCCCGACCACTCAAGCTGTTACTCTCCCTGAGTGCTCAGTCTAACTGTACTAGCAGTAACACCATTCCACCAGGTGTCGGCTGCAACCAGGACTTCTGCTCCTCAGAGTGTCCTCTCTGCTGTACAGCCAAGGGCTCTACCCCTTAGGAGTCCTCTGGCTGCAGTATAGTCTGATTCCCAGTATACCAGGGAATCATTGGCTCCTAGGTTATCTCTATCCCCTCTCCTAGAAGATAGTTCCCACACAGCCAAAGGCCACCTGCTCCTCAGGTGGTCCATGCTCATAGTTTCTGTGTCTCCCGCCCCACGGGAGATAGCCTACTGTTGCACCAAAACACTTACACATTACTAGGTATCCAGAGGTTAGTCATACTTGTATTATTGGTGATTCTGCAGATCATCAATAATCAGGTATACATCTGTATTCTTGGTGGTACTGCAGATCACCAATAATCAGATTCTCTCTGTGTGCTGACACCGATCGTTACAATCTTTACAAAGAATAAAGGCCATGCTGAGGATCCCCTATGGATAGATGGACTAGCCCAAAACCTGTCGGTAATGTCAGATTTCTACTTCCTACTGTGAGTGACAGCAAGATAGGAAATAAATAATTTATGGCTCACTTTACTCTGGGAGAAACGTACTTCTTATTTGTATGTGTTTTACATTTTAAGATTTTCGCGGCAGTTCCTCTTTAAGTGGTTAAAAATGTTGTCAGTATATTTGTTATTGCCGGCTCATTTTCTCTGCACCATTTAGCTAGCCAATTGGAGAACAGCTCTTCATATCAAACCTATAGAGAGAGAAATATGCAGACTGCCATCATTAGTGAATACACAAAATAAGATATTTTCTGTGTTTGGATGTAATCTACAGTATTATATTATGCTACTGATATTAGAAACTTGATATCTCAGCACGCATAGCTCCCACACACTTCATGTTTTGAAGGTAGGGAGAGACCCCTGTTGGTTCTTGAGATAGGGTATATCAGGGTAAATCAGGGTACATTTTGTGTCATTTGGCACAGAGGTAGATCAGGGAGTTCCCTCCATACTCTCAAAATTTAGAGTGTGGAAGCTATGAGTGTCTTTAAAAGACCACTATCACGAAAATAATTCAAATTACAAATACATATAAACACATACAAACAAGAAGTATGTCTCTTGCAGAGTAAAAGGAGTTATAAATTACTTTTCTCCTATTTTGCTGTCACTTACAATAAACAGTAGAAATCTGACAGAACCGACAGGTTTTGGACTTTTCCATCTCTTCATGGAGGATTCTTCACATGGCCTTTATTATTTCTAAAGAGACAATCCCTGAAAAGGATTTATATAAAGATGCAAACCGGCCCCCTACCTACTGTAAGTGACAGCAACATAGGAGAAACATAATTTATGTTCCATTTTACGTTGCAAGAAACATCTATATATATAATAGAGTAAGTGCCTCAACCTTAGAGCAAGAAGAAGAAGTACTTTGCATGAGAAAATGTATGCGTGCTCAATCACCAAGTTTTAGGCTTCTTTTCCACGGACTGTTGAGCTGTGTGCTCAGCAAGCAGTTACCAGGCAGCAGCAAGCAGTTACCAGGCAGCAGCAAGCAGTTACCAGGCAGCAGCAAGCAGTTACCAGGCAGCAGTGAGCAGATACCAGGCAGCAACAAGCAGTTTCCAGGCAGCAGCAAGCTGTTACCAGGCAGTAGTGAGCAGTTGTAAGAGTTTGAGAGGCATGTTACTGCCTATCAACTGTCCGTGGAAAAAAGGCCTACCCTAGCAAGTCTGGCTTTGCAAATCTGGCCTAATTGGCTATTCATGAGGCAATGCTCATGCAGATATGCATTTGCTTTTGCATGCCAAACTATGCAGAGTCAAAAAACCAATACTGCAAAGCGGTCGCCCTGCTACATGCCAGTGATGAGCGAAAATGCAAAAATTTGTTTCGATAAATTTTTACCGAATTTTCGCCTAATTTCGTTTTGACAGGCAAATTTTCCATCTAATTTTTTCACGTTAATTTTCGCCTAAGGCCAGTCATGTTCGCATTACTTGCGTATGATTGCGGACATTTTCCACATAAGAGCATTAGCGCCCGCATTCAGAGAAGTTTCTTGTGCATTATTGCGGGCATTTTTCCGTATAAACGTCCGCATAGATTGAATTTCCATGCGGATTATTGTGGACATTTTTCCGCATAAGGGCATAAGCATCCGCATACAATGAATTTTCGAGGCTGGTCGAAAACGCAAATATTTCTGAAGATTGTCGTGAAAATTCGGCAAAAAACGAAAATGGGATTTTCGAGGCGAAAATTCGCAAGCAACACTGCTACATGCTACATTAGCACTATCCAGGAGCGCCACGGGGAGGATTCCCAATTCCCAATAACCCTTTTATACAACCGGGGGGGACCAAAGGGTCCCAGGCTCTCTCACTGCCTGGGAACCACAGCGACACCCCGGAGGGGGAGGCGCAGGCGACCCCCCCAAGCGTGGCCAGCGTCGGGGAGAGCCGTCCACACCCACCTCCCAATATTAAAAACAGGCACTTACCTTAACGTCCATTGCGTTCTGCTACATGCGCATTAACTTGGGGGCACCACATGAGAAAGGAGTGAAGCATGGGTCACCCCGAGCTTTAGAGCTCAGGGCTGGCTCACATACAGCACTCCAGAGGGGGGGGGGGAGGACAGGTGCAGACAACTCACTCCAGGGCTCACACCACCGGAGCAAGCCATCCACCACCTGCCTCCAAAGGATACAAACTGCAAAAAATGCTTTCCATGAGAAAATTAATGCGCATGTAGCAGAACGCAATGGACGTTAAGGTAAGTGCCTGTTTTTAATATTGGGAGATGGGTGCAGACGGCTCTCCCTGGCGCTGGCCATGCTTGGGGGGGTTGCCTGCGGCACCTAGCCTCCCCCTCCGGGGTGCCGCTGTGGTTCCCGCGGTCCCTCCGGTTGTATAAAAAGGGGGCATTGGGAATCCTCCCTGTGGCGCTCCTGGATAGTGCTAATGTAGTATGTAGCAGTGTTGCTTGCGAATTTTCGCCTAAGTCATTTTCGCATCGAAAATCCTGTTTTCGTTTTTTGGCGAATTTTCACGAAAATCTTCAGAAATATTTGTGTTTTTGACCAGCATCGAAAATTCATTGTATGCGGATGCTTATGCCCTTATGCGGGAAAATGTCCACAATAATCCGCATGGAAATATAGACTATGAATGTATTTTGTAGGTACTGATCTTTTGCAGGAACGGATCTTTTGCAGATAATGATCTTTTGAATGTGTACAGCAACTTTGTGTGCAGCATCTTGCAAATATTTCTATCTAATGGGGAGTGCAGCTCAATAGAATAGACTGTGTAGGTGTGGCTCTGATACTACATGGAAGGGGGTAAAATTGGTCTGTGATCGTTCATTTTTCCAAAGACTTTTATCTGATGTGTGTACCCACCTTTATTCTTCTTGCTTCAAGGTTGAGGCACGTACTCTATTAGATAGATAGAAGATGCGGCGTATGCTACGACGCGGGACGGCTAGTACTTCTTATTTGTCTATGTTTACATTATTTTACATGTGATGTTATTAACCACAAAGCTGTGTATCAGTATTGCACAAAGGAGGAAAGATCCGATGTTTATTGAGAACAAATCAGTTAGACATAGCTCATGTGTATCGGAGCCTCACAATCACATAGCTATGACTAAGGAGCGATTGTGTGGCTCCGATACACGTGAGCTATGTCCAGCTGATTTGTTCTCAATAAAGATTGGACTTTTATACTATGCCAGTGCAGCAGATCTTTCCTCCTTTCTGCAATGCTTATGGGGCCTGGCTGCCTGTGGTCCTGCTCCTGGCTATCTTGGTGGGGTGGTGAGCTGTGCTCATTTTCTCTACAAATGGCTGTGTATCAGTAGGCTGAATTTTAAGTAGGCCTACACTGTGGGAGGGTTTTCCCCTTTTTCCTGGATTTCCATTGGCTGCAGGAATTTTTACCCTCTAAGACTTGGGGTTTTCCTGACAAACCTGCCATCAGCTTCACACTGGTAGTGAGTTAATTCCCACCTTAAAGTTCCTCTTTAATTTTCACTAACCAATGTATGGTAAGGATGATGCCAATTATTGGTTAACATTAAAAATGAATCTTTTAGTTCATTGTATTATAATAAAGATTGGTAAGATGTTCCAGAGCTCCAAGGATACTGGAAAAAGGACAAAGGGAAAAACACCAGGAGCCTATAGTGCAATCTCTCAAATAAACCTATAAGCTGGAGATTAGGTTGCAACAGATAGCAGACATTGGTGGTTGCCCTCCAGATAATTAGGTTCCTTGATGTTAGGGATACTTATAGACAGACTCTCAAACAGGGTGAGAAACAAAAAGTACAACTTTTGGCCTAAGATGTCAATTATTACAGCTTTTGGGAGGTGGTACACAGAAAAAAAATACATTAAAATATTAAAATAAAGAGTGATAGGTTACCCTACCTCTCTAGAAGAATGAGCCAGTCACACAATGGCTACTGGAGAAAATATTTAGTACACAATGACTGCATGTTTTGCAGGTTGGCACCTGTTTCCTTACGTTAGTAAAAAGAAAAAAAATAGCACAATGTTAACATAATACAAACTCATCCATATATTGTTTCTAATATACTGCCTTAGTTAATAAAAAAATGTTCCAATTATTAATATATCACAATAAGCATCCTTAGTCTGTCACAACATTTGAAAGAGAAAACATTGAAAAAAAGATTAACTTGGGCTAATTAAACAGAACATTTTTTGTAAACAGAAGATAAAAAAAATGATCTCCTAGAAGAAAACTTAGAGGAGAAAGAGAACAGAAAGAGGGCTATGGGACCTTGTTCTATCTACCCTTTCTCTTACATTTTGTTTTAGGAGATTTTTTTAATCTGCTGTTATAACTAAAAATAACTTTCCAATGCTACTTTTACAATGCATGGTGTATAATACGGTGTATCTCCAATAAAAACCATTTAAATATAAAATACTTAGATAGAACGGCCGCATCTAATGATGGCATCAGCAAAAAGCAGAGGATCAATTTAAATTTACTAATTAAAGAACATAGATTAAGTCTTATGGGGGGTAAAATCCCAGATGAATCATGTTCTTCTCCTTTGTACAACAGTCATAATCAAGGATGGAGCTCACTTATAGAAACTCTTCATTAGCGCTGAATTGTTTTTTTTACTTGCTAAGCTCTAGGTCTGGAAACATGAACAAGGTATTTTAATTTGACAGAAAAATGGAAAACATTATATAACAAATTCTGCTACAAATATTGAATTTTTATTTATCTTTTGGACCACAAGCCTAGTAGGATGAAAAATCCCAAACTAGTAGGATGAAAATTAACATTATGGTAAAAAAAAAAACTGCATCATTAAAAAATATGATACCACTATTTGAGAAGATCTGGCTGCCATGGATAGACTGCAGAGAAACCAACAAAACTGAAGTTACCATCCATATTGATCTACCCTGAGTGTCTGTATCTTTGGATTACATGGTTATGCTATCATCGCAGACGCAGACAGCAGTCCAATAAATCAAATTTCTCTTTTTGTTTTTTATGCAGGATTAGTTGTATTCTGGATGTTGTTGTTATTTTATGTCTACCATCTTCTGTAATATTTGTTGTGGACTGTTGTTAAAGCATTGTTTTGTTTGACCAAAATTGAACCAAAAAGTAGATTAAAAAAAACTTTCAAAATGAATCTATTTTCTTGCTTCCTGGTGGCTTAAAAAGGGCACTTTTTAATAAGGTGGGAAAAATATCACCTAGGAGAAAACTTTGAAGAAAAGCTGAATTTAACCCCTTCCCAACCGCCTAATGCTGATAGGCGTCGGGAAGGTTGCTCCCCCAGAACCGCATAATGCCAGCATCAAGTCCTGGGGCAGAGATTAGCAGTAATACTAGAGCACCTCTCCGTGGTCTGTGGACATAGTGACCTTCCCTAACACTGACCTCTTGTACATGCAAAATGGGCACCAGGGAAATTTGGGAGCTGGAAATAACTGCTAGTACAATATTGGTAACATTATCAATATTCTACTATTGTACAGTGGTAATTTTAATAAAAATACATGTGTAATTTTTATCCACATTTCACTATCACTAACCCTACAAGTCAATTAGTGGGCACTATTTTTAGGCGGAGTTTGCATAGTAGGAGGCCCCAGCACCTGCTGTTTACCTTATGTACCTATATTCACATGGGCATCTATGGCTCCCCCAATACTGTTGAGTAACATCAGGCACCCATATTTTCCTGTTCCCACCAACCTCAACAAAATAATGTTGTCCCCTATTGTCTTAAAGGAATACTATTGATGTATGCATTTATTTTTAAATGCTGTATGTTGTAGCACACATTAGGACAAGTACTAGGAGCAATTTGATTCCTCACACAGCTGTTCCTCTCAGCTGTAAAATCCTCCGTCAGTTTTGGCGTCAGTGTTGGATACAAATGTATCTAAAAACTGAGGGCTCCCAGAGGGCTAGACCATGTCTCTGCACAGGGGAGTTGCTATGACCTCCTCAGTTTATAGTTTAATTATCACCTTGCTGAAAGAATCTTATTGATATGGTGGCAAGGGGTTAAAGATTCTAGCAATGTGTGTTTATTATCTTTGCTTCTCTTGACTGATAAAGATACTAATAATGCTAATTGTAAACAGTGGTCTGCCCCTCTTAGCAGCTTGAAAAGTGGATGCAGCCTGGAGTGAATCACCACAAGAAGACAACCAGTCTGAGTGTAAACACAGACTATTGTTATAGCTAGCAGGGGTGCTCAGCAGAGCTCGAATATTCGAGTAGCTCGAATATTCGAGCTCTTTTTCAGCTATTCGAGCTCGAATACCTGCAGCTATTCGAATGGGCTATGGGCTAGGATGATGATGATGATGATGACGTGGTTACATAGTTACATAGTTACATAGTTATTTTGGTTGAAAAAAGACATACGTCCATCGAGTTCAACCAGTATAAAGTACAACACCAGCCTGCTCCCTCACATATCCCTGTTGATCCAGTGGTGACAGACAAAGACTGGGTGCCGCCACCACCAGCACCTGGGGATGTCATCATCAGCAGCTCTGAGGAGGAGGAGGAGGATGCGCTTGTGGGCCTTGCAAGGAGGCGCATCATTGCAAGCATTGGCAGCAGTAGGCAGGTCCCACAGCCTGCTGGTGTCTCAGGCTCAGCAGCAGCAGCAGCATCATCTGCCAGTACCACCACGAGCCGCACCCAAGCCCCCCCCCCCCAACCACCACAGGGAGACAGGCAGCAGCGGCTCCAGGCCGTAGGGGGTTGTTCTTGTCACCAATCTGGCGATTTTTCACAATGCCCACAGTTTTCAGCAAGTACGCCACTTGCAACCACTGTCAGCGGAAGTTGAGCAGAGGTGCAGACCCCTTAAAGTTCAGCACCAGCTCGCTCATCAACCACCTTGCTTCTAAACATTTCCACCAGCACGAGGAGTTCCAGAGGCTAAAGGCATCTGGTGCTGGCAGTGGCACCACACTCATCACTGCACAGCCTTCAGCAGCAGCAGCAGCAGCAACAGCAGCCACCCGCCCTCCTGCTCCTCCAGCAGCACCAGCAGGAGTGCAGAAACGCACTGCTCCTCCCCCCTCTGCAACTCCTGCCGCCGACACTGAGGCCTGTTCTGGCAGCCAGTCCTCAGTGGCCTCCTCTGCTGTGTCCGCTGATTCCCGTGCTAGCAAAAGGCCACGCCAGAGCCTTTTGAGCGAGTCCTTCCAGGGGGTGGTTAGGGCTCTGCCTCCCAGCAGCCGTCGCGTGCGTCAGCTGAACGGCTTGCTGGCACGGGCCATGTGCCCCCAACTCCTGCCGTACACGCTCGTGCAGGAGGGGAGCGACATGCGTGCGCTGCTTGCTTGTGCAGCCCCAGACTGGCAGCTCCCCAGCAGACACTACTTTGCCCGCAAGGCCATTCCTGCACTGCACCGCTTTGTGATGGCCAATGTGGAGCCAGGGCTGGAGCACGCGGTTGGTGAAAGGGTCCACGTCACCATGGACTCCTGGAGCAGCCGCTTCGGGACAGGCCGCTACCTGTCCTTCACTGTCCACTGGGTCAGCTTGGTGGAAGGGGGTGAGGATGGGAGAGCAGCAGCGGGCACAGCAGCAGCAGCAACACAGTGGGTGGTGCCACCCCGCAGGGTCAGGGTAACTGCAGCAGGTTCCTCCGATCCTCTGCCATCCTCCGGCACACCTGGCCAAACCCCCCGCCTCAGCAGCAGCGTGAAGGCCTGCCACTGCCAAGCGCTGCTGCAGTTGGTCAGCCTTGGGAAGACCAAACTGACGGCAACCCATGTGTTGGCCAAACTCCAGGAGCAGGAGAGGATTTGGCTGACCCCCAGAGGCCTCAGAGTCGGAGAGGTGGTGGCCGACAATGGGGCCAATCTGGTTGCCGCAATTGACAGGGGAAACCTGACCCACATCCCCTGTCTTGCCCATGTGCTGAACCTGGTGGTGCAGAAGTTCTTGCGCACCTACCAGGGGATGGGCGAACTGCTGAAAACGGCAAGGAATGTTGTGCGTCACTTCCGGGGCTCGGCTGCAGCCTGTGCGAGCCTGAAAGACGTGCAAAAGGAGCTGGAGCTGCCACGCCATCGGCTGATCCTTGACGTTCCAACTCGCTGGAACTCCACCCTGGCGATGTTGGAGCGTCTGGTTGAACAGAAGCACGCTGTCAACCAGTACCTTGCCCTGGCCACTGTTTCCGCCGCTCAGAAAAGGGACAAGATCAGCAACATCCCATCCATCATCCCCGATGACGACTGGAGGCACATGCAGCAGGTGTGCTTAGTGCTGGCTCCCTTTCTGCAGGCCACTAACATGGTGAGCAGGGACCATGCTATGGTCTGCGAGTGGGTGCCCCTGGTTTGTCTGCTGAACAGGGCCCTCGATGCTTTGCTGGAACAGGGAGTGGCAGCCTTGGCCCAGCAGGAGTGGCATGCAGCTGCACAGTCCACCTCTGAGGGGGAGGAGGAGGAGGACTTGGTGGAGGTCCCTGACCTTGCTGCTGATGAGGGGGATCAGCACAGCGCAGATGAGTTGGTGCGGGGGTGGAGAGAGAATGAGGCTGAGGAGGCAGAGGAGGAGGATGAGGACAGCACTGCCGTCGATGTGCCAGCACACGTGGCCTGCCTCTTCCCAATGGCAGCGCACATGCTGGCGTGCCTGCGCAAGGACCCCAGGGTGATCCAGATGAAGCAGAGGGAGGACATCTGAATCAGCATGATGTTGGACCCGCGCCTCAAGGGGAAGTTGAGCCAGTTCCTGCCGCCTGCAGGAGGAGAGCCAGCGCAACAAATAAGGAGCTTGCAGCAGGCCCTTGTTGAGCGCTTGGAGGAAGCCTTCCCCCAGCCTTCCACCCCCACTGTTCAGCCAGCACAGAGGCAGCAGCAGGTGCCTGCATCCAGCAGCAAGCGCCCCACAGACCTGCTGTCTCTCAGCAACGAGCTCTACAGGACTGTAGAGGCTCCGGCAGCAGTGACTAGAGAGGAGGTGCATGCAGCAGCATCCTTCTCCGGTCACAGCCAGCGCCTGACCCGCATGGTGGCTGACTACATGGGGTCCTACAGCGGGCTTGACAACGATGCCCCTGTTGATCCCATGGAGTATTGGGTCAAGCGCCTGGAGATCTGGAGCGAGCTGGCGCAGTACGCCCTGGAAGTGCTGTCCTGCCCCCCTTCCAGCGTGCTGTCCGAGCGCTGCTTCAGTGCAGCTGGTGGCGTGGTCACCGAGAAACGCTCATGTCGGTCTCACAAGTCTGTGGACAGACTGACGTTTCTCAAGATGAACCAGGCGTGGGTGGAAGGCGAGTTCCTGGCCCCTGTTGTCGGCGAGAGGGGGACATGAACTGGCTGCTGGAAGAACCATCGTTAATGTGCCTTACCACCCTTTACCACCTCCTGGCTCCTGCTCACTAAGCCAGCCTGGTTCACTTTGACTATTACGTCGCCTGCAGCCACACATTTTACATCTACAGTGGGCTGCTGTGTACTGCCCTTCTGCTGTCTGTGTTTCCCACTGCCAGGGTACACAGATTTACCGTCTGTTGCCACTCTGCCACCAGCTATTATGTCAAACAATAGCTATTTCTGTGTAATTTGCTGTAAAAAAAAAAAAAAAAAGTAAACCATTAAAAAAAACCAATTTTTAATTTTTTTGAGGTGCCCGGGTTGAAAACTGTGTTGTCCCAGTTGTGTATTGGACACAATGTGGGCTGCACGACCGCTGTCTGGGACCTCCTGTTGTATTTATTTAAAGCCCTGGTATCACCGCTAGGTACCAGGGCTATTATGTCACGCTGCCTACCTACCTGCTGCCACACTCACACTACTCCTCCATTCCTCCTGCTGCTGCTGCTGTCTGTCTGTGTTTCCCACTGCCAGGGTACACAGATTTTACCTTCTGCTGCCACTCTGCCACCAGCTATTACGTCAAACAATAGCTATATCTGTGTAATTTGCTGTAAAAAAAAAAAAAGTAAACCATTAAAAAAAAACAACAATTTTTAATTTTTTTGAGGTGCCCGGGTTGAAAACTGTGTTGTCCCAGTTGTGTATTGGACACGATGTGGGCTGCACGACCGCTGTCTGGGACCTCCTGTTGTATTTATTTAAAGCCCTGGTATCACCGCTAGGTACCAGGGCTATTATGTCACGCTGCCTACCTACCTGCTGCCACACTCACACTACTCCTCCATTCCTCCTGCTGCTGCTGCTGTCTGTCTGTGTTTCCCACTGCCAAGGTACACAGATTTTACCTTCTGCTGCCACTATGCCACCAGCTATTACGTCAAACAATAGCTATATCTGTGTAATTTGCTGTAAAAAAAAAAAAAAAGTAAACCATTAAAAAAAACAACAATTTTTAATTTTTTTGAGGTGCCCGGGTTGAAAACTGTGTTGTCCCAGTTGTGTATTGGACACGATGTGGGCTGCACGACCACTGTCTGGGACCTCCTGTTGTATTTATTTAAAGCCCTGGTATCAACGCAAGGTACCAGGGCTATTATGTCACGCTGCCTACCTACCTGCTGCCACACTCACACTACTCCTCCATTCCTCCTACTGCTGCTGCTGTCTGTCTGTGTTTCCCACTGCCAGGGTACACAGATTTTACCTTCTGCTGCCACTCTGCCACCAGCTATCACGTCAAACAATAGCTATATCTGTGTAATTTGCTATAAAAACAAAACAAAAAAAAACATTAAAAAAAAGGTTTAATTTTTCTGAGGTGCCCGGGTTGAAAACTGTGTTGTCCCAGTTGTGTATTGGACACGATGTGGGCTGCACGACCGCTGTCTGGGACCTCCTGTTGTATTTATTTAAAGCCCTGGTATGAACGCTAGGTACCAGGGCTATTATGTCACGCTGCCTACCTACCTGCTGCCACACTCACACTACTCCTCCATTCCTCCTGCTGCTGCTGCTGTCTGTCTGTGTTTCCCACTGCCAGGGTACACAGATTTTACCTTCTGCTGCCACTCTGCCACCAGCTATTACGTCAAACAATAGCTATATCTGTGTAATTTGCTGTAAAAAAAAAAAAAGTAAACCATTAAAAAAAACAAACAATTTTTAATTTTTTCGAGGTGCCCGGGTTAAAAACTGTGTTGTCCCAGTTGTGTATTGGACACGATTTGGGCTGCACGACCACTGTCTGGGACCTCCTGTTTTATTTATTTAAAGCCCTGGTATCAACGCTAGGTACCAGGGCTATTATGTCACGCTGCCTACCTACCTGCTGCCACACTCACACTACTCCTCCATTCCTCCTGCTGCTGCTGCTGTCTGTCTGTGTTTCCCACTGCCAGAGTACACAGATTTTACCTTCTGCTGCCACTCTGCCACCAGCTATTACGTCAAACAATAGCTATATCTGTGTAATTTGCTATAAAAACAAAACAAAAAAACATTTAAAAAAAAAGGTTTAATTTTTCTGAGGTGCCCGGGTTGAAAACTGTGTTGTCCCAGTTGTGTATTGGACACGATGTGGGCTGCACGACCGCTGTCTGGGACCTCCTGTTGTGTTTATTTATGCCCTGGTATCACCGCTAGGTACCAGGGCTATTATGTCACGCTGCCTGCCTCATTGACTGCCTGCTGCCACACACTCATCCTCCTCCTCCTGCTGCTGAATTTACCTCCTGCTGTCTGTGTGTTTCCACTGCCAGGGAGCACATACAATGGCGCTTCCAAAATGCGCCACCAGCTATTTGTTACGCTCAAAAATAGCTGCATTTCTTTAAAAGAAAGATAAATATATATATACTTTTTATTAATACTTTGTGATATTATTTTTAGAGGTGTCCGGGTTGAAAACTGTGTTGTCCCAGTTGTGTATTGGACATGATGTGGGCTTCACGACCGCTGTCTGGAACCTTATGCTGTGTATTTACGGCCTGGTACCACCGCTAGGTACCACAGCCTATTATGTTTCGCTGCCTGCCTCATTGACTGCCTGCTGCCACACAATCATCCTCCTCCTCCTGCTGCTGCTGCTGAATTTACCTCCTGCTGTCTGTGTGTTTCCACTGCCAGGGAGCACATACAATGGCGCTTCCAACATGCGTGCACCACCAGCTATTTATTACGCTCAAAAATAGCTGCATTTCTTAAAAAATAAAAAAAATAAAAGAGAAATAAGTGAAGAAGAAGAAGACGATATAGAAAAAGAAGAAGATATAGAAAAAGAAGAAGAAGGAGGATAAGAAGAAGAAGGAGAATAAGATATAGAAAAAGAAGAAGACGAAATAGAAAAATAATAATAAGAAGAAGATATAGAAAAAGAAGATATAGAAAAATATATAGAAGAAGAAGATGAAGAAGTAGAAGATGAAGAAGAAGAAGAAGATGAAGAAGATGAAGATGAAGAAGATGAAGAAGAAGAAGATGAAGAAGAAGAAGATGAAGAAGAAGAAGATGAAGAAGATGAAGAAGAAGAAGAAGAAGAAGATGATGAAGAAGAAGAAGATGAAGAAGAAGATGAAGAAGAAGAAGAAGATGAAGAAGAAGAAGAAGATGAAGAAGAAGAAGAAGATGAAGAAGAAGATGAAGAAGAAGAAGATGAAGAAGATGAAGATGAAGAAGAAGAAGAAGAAGAAGAAGTAGAAGAAGACGATATAGAAGAAGAAGAAGAAGAAGATATAGAAGAAGAAGATATAGAAGAAGAAGAAGAAGAAGATATAGAAGAAGAAGAAGAAGATATAAAAGATACAAAAGAAGAAAAAGAAGTATATACACTACTGAACAGAATTTTGGACACAACTTCTCTTTCCAACTTTTTTTTTTTAAAGGAACATCCCCACATAATCACTTGCTGTTGTTACTTGGAAAAAAAGATGTTTCTTGCATCATTCACCCTCAAAACAAGTGTTGGAAGCTATTTAAGGCCAATTCGAATAGTCAGCTCGAATAATGAGCTTGAATACCGACTCGAATAGTGAGCTCGAAGTCCGAGGTCGAATCGAATAGTAAAAAATATTCGACTCGAATATTCGACCGAACTCGAATAATTTACTATTCGAATTCAACCAAACTCGAATAATAAAAAGGGGTATCCGAGCACCACTGATAGCTAGTTATATTCCAGCAATATTACAGCTCATTTAGTTACCTGTTACCACCTCAGATCAGCCTATTTCTCCTCATGTCTGCTGCATGCTGTGAGTGACACAGTGACATATATTTGTGAGCTGTGTGACAGAGTAACCAAGCAGCTCAGGGTGACCCAAACTACTATGAGCTGTGTGAGAAATGACTTTTTAAGCAGGGATAGCAAGAGAGAGACCTGGGTGAATAAATAAAGTGCCCCTAGAACTAGTGGTAATGTGTACACTAATATAGAGTATTAAAAAAAAGTTGTTTCAATCGATAGTATTCCTTTAAGAACTTACTTAAAAAACAAAGCCTTGGTAATTTGCATTGCATTTAAGATTGATGCAATGAATATGAAATGGGGCTGGATAATTGTAATTAGCAAGTGTACACATCACAAGGTCTTTGACTAGAGATGGCCCGGACAATTTGCCGGTGAGCAGTATTCTGTGCACATCAGCTATTCACATTTACGTTGAACAGCGAACATTTGGCGTGTGTGATTTGCCCCTGTACATTATCATTGAGCTAAACTTTGACCCCTTACTTCACAGTCAGCAAACACATGGCAGCTAATCAGCTAGCACCCCCTCCTGGACTCCCCACCCCCTACCAAAAAGCAGTAACAGTGGCCATATTGGATTCATTCTCTTCTGGCTGCTGACTGTTAGTGAGAGCAGGGTCAAACTTGCTGCAGATAGGTAGGGAAAGCATTAGCTAGGCCTGTGTTCTTGTTTCTCAATTGCTGTGAAAGCACGCCAAACAGGCCTTTTGAAGGCTAGCACATTGGTCGCCTGTGGTTTTTGTGTGTGTAACACTCCACAGCACACTGACATGTAGAGCTGTGTGCACACTACTGCTTTTGCCTCATTAAGTTGCACACACAGTACCACTCCAGCGCATTATTATTTCACTGTATTTTGATAGTACTATTGCATTTCTGTGTGTGAGACACTCCACAGCCCACTGACACACAGAGCTGTGTGCACACTACTGCTGTAGCCTCATTAATTTACATGCACAGTACCACTCCAGTGTACTGTTATTTCACTGTATTCTGATAGTACTATTGCATTTCTGTGTGTGAGACACTCCACAGCCCACTGACACCCAGAGCTGTGCATAATGTGATTTATGCCCTTTAGGGATTAAAACCTGATTAAAACAGCATCAATGCTGCTATTTTTGGTGGGACTTTCGGCATGGATCCCCCCCTAGCATGCCCCTTTTCAGGTGTTAGACCCCTTGAAATAAGTTTCCCCATCACTTTTGTGTCCAGAAACAGTTTTTGTAGGTTTTAAAATGCACCTGCCTATTAAAGTCTATTGCGGTTCGCCAGACTTGCCCGTTCGCGAATGGAAAATTCTATGTTCGTGACACCTCTATCCGTGACATGCAGTAAAGGAACTTGTAGATGGGCCAAGAAAGTCATTAATCAAATTGATGTAACATTTTTGGAATTCACCTATGAGGGCCAGTGCCTGCAGTGTTTGTTTTGTAGGATGTTTTGTACACATGACATTCAGAAGAATGACAGAGATAAAATTAATTTAGAACATCAAAGAAGGATCTGACATAAGTGTGAGTGTGATCTGGCAGAAGGTAATGGAACATCAACATCCTGGAGAAGCATAGAGGACATGTGGGAACAAAATATAGGTAGAAGGCTGCGCATCCCTGACCCAATACTGTACAATTGAATGGTTAATCGCTGTGGCGCACACCGCCTCCCCTGGACTAAAATGTATGCCCACATCCAAACAATGCAATACTGGTTTATGGAGAAATGTTAGCTTCCATCATAGTTTTGCATGCAAAAATATAATATACTGGACATCTGCACCAACGTTGAGGTAAATCTCCAGAGCAGATGTCCTAACACTAAACTGACCTAAGTTAAAAGCAAATGTCTTTACCCTGGCAGAAGCTATGCTAAAATGTGTAACTTACATTCAATACAGACAGCAGAAAACAAAGCAAGCGCTCACCAATATGGGCTGCAACTGAATGCAATAGAGGACATGTACTGCTGGGGTTGCATCATGCACTGGAAACTAAGAATGTGGGCTAACACTTGAGCAGTTACCCAGAGAAACTAGACTTCTCGATTTTGTTATAGTGACCCAAAACTCAATAATAAAAAGAAACATCTATTAGTAATTGTATCTGTTGCCATGAAGTCCTAGCTGAGTATGTTACATATCTAACTTCATGTCCTACCTATCACACCCCTTCATGGTTGTGCTTGCACCATAACAGCGGCCAATCACCTGATAAAAGTACAGCCATATAGGAGGGGGATGTCCCAACTGTCAAAATTAGTATATCATGAGTCAGGACATATAGGGGCAGCAGGGGGCATTACATTAGAGAATTGAGAGACTTAATACAAATGATCATCTTTCACTTTTTTAATTGGAATCAGGCTTAACTTTTGCAGATGAAGGGATGCAGACTTTGATGGTGTTGAATGTGGTATAGTGGCTGTCCCTGCAAGGGACTAAGTAGAATACATTTCCATCGGTAATCACATTTTTTTTATATTATTGCAATATGTTGTGTAATATTGTGTCATTATATTATTATAACTTTTTTTTTTTTGCATGAATCACTTTTTCTTTCTTCCTTCTGATACCAAATTGTTATATCAGTATTCTCTTTTTTTTAATAATACTATGTTTTATGTCACCATGTTGTTGTAATATTCTATTTATTTTTTATTCATTTTTTTACTATGACTAACTTTATCTGTATTGCTTCTGCTACCTAAATGTGAACACATTTGCTGAGTACATCCATTCACCCTTGTCTTGTGGCTTCAAGGGCAAAATGAGAAAGGTGCAAGTGTATCAATGTGTGGCGTCCCTTAATACTGGTCACTCTTTTATAGTCAGTTCTGGGATTCTAGGCAGAGACACCATACACAGACACATACTTTGTTATCTATGTCAAAAAAATGTAACTACTGTATACAACATTAGCAGCACCCCCAACATAAAAGTAAATCAAATTAAAAGGTCAAGTAATCTGAACTGCAATTGATATATTTATACAGACAGTATTAGGCATGCATTCAGGGCTGCTATCAGACATTTTGCGACCCTTCCACATAATTCGGCCTTCCCCACCCGGGCCCATATAGGCTAGCTAGGTGTAGGTGTCACCCAGTATAAGTTAGCAAGGTACAGGCGTTGTCTAGTATTAGATAGCTAGGTACAGGTGTCCCCCACCCAGTATAGGCTAGCAAGGTACCCATGCCCCCCCCCCCCCCCAGTATAAGTTCACTATGTGTAGGGGCTTCATTAAAACTTAGCCAGCGATTGGGGAGCTAGTATAGATTCTTCTGCCACTGCCAGCCCAACATTTTTTTAATTATTGTATACAACATTAGCAGTACCCCCAACATCAAAGTAAAATCAAATTAAAAGGTTAAGCAATCTGAACTGCAATTGATATTATTTATACAGATAGCATTAGGCATGAATTGGTCCACTCTGAAAAACCACAAGAGATACTAACACTCACTGAAAATATCCAATCCAATCCAAAAAAGCTTTATTGGCAGGACCAAATACATTTAGCATTGCCAAAGCAAAACAAAACATTAACATGGGGGGGGGGGGGGTAAGGAAAGGATATAGGTAAACAGTCCATAGGAGTGTGGAGGATGTAATGGATGGTATTGTGGGATGAGATATATAGTCCATAGGGGAGGGGGGTATAGGTATACAGTCCATAGGGGAGGGGAGTATGGGGTTATACAGTCCATGTGGTAAAATAGCTTGAAAAATGCAAGGGAGAAAACCGAGAGCCAAATATAGTGTAGTATGTTTTGTTAAATGGAAAGATTTGGAGTAACAATAAGAGATATACTCACAAGTCTGGGCTACCACTAAGGCAACCACTGATGGTGCAGGTGGGGAGAATTATGACCTGACCCCACTCAGGTTTAAGAAGTCGCTCTCTGTAGACAGGAAAAACGGGGATACACCCCTCCACCAAGGGTGGACTAGATCAATGAAGGATAAGGAGTACCAGAGGCGCCAGATTAGTATAAAATGTTTAAAAACCGCTTAAAAGGAGGGGGGTTGGTAGTTACCGCCCTCAGGTAAAAAGTGACCTCTCGTTCACACAGAACACACTTGTTTTGCCACTACCGAGCCCCACGGCATCCATAACTATCCTTCAGCCCAAACCAACTCACAAGAGATTACTACCAGACTCAGAAAGAGGGGACGCAGAGGGAAAAGAAAAAAGAAATCGCCAATCACCCCAGAGCCAATAACCATGAGTACAACAACACCGACCCGCTGTATCTTCAACCTTTCCAATCATAGGCTCTCCCGATCAGAAACTCACCTACTGGAGAAAGGCCTCTCCTTTTGTCCAACCACATCATCAGACATGTCCAAATTATTTACAGAATTAAACGCATTCATCCGAAAACTGACCTTAAAAAGACACTTTGCCATAAAAAAACATCGAATAACATCCCCCGACCCCGCTGATACCCTCATTCTGACTAATAATGACATACTGCCAACAATCACAGTTAATACAAACGAAATTGCCATTGAAAAATACATCACCACTGAACTTAAGGGTAGATCTAGATTCTACCCGACTGCGTCCAAAGGTAATTTCATTGAAACCTTTTACACATTAGTACTGAACGATCTACAAAAACTCAACCTGACTTCCAATACTTCAAATCTTAATAAATCGGAACAACATGCCCTCCAGACTTTGAAACGCAATCATGATATCATCTTGAAACCGGCTGATAAGGGAGGTGGCATAGTCATCCTGAACAAATTGGATTATATAGCTGAAGCCAACCGACTATTGGACAATCCCCTACATTACGTCAAATTAACCACAGATCCTACCTTAGAGTTTAACAATACCCTGAAACAATTCATCAATACAGCACTCTCAAACGGTATTATCACCAAAAACGAACGCAACTTTATTATCAATCACCATCCCAAAACACCTTTTTTCTATTACCTCCCAAAAATACACAAATCTCTTACAAACCCCCCGGGCAGACCCATTATCTCAGGCATGGAATCCATCACCAGCAATCTGTCCAAATTTGTCGACAAACATCTACAACCATTAGTGCAAACACTACCCTCATATCTAAAGGACTCCCAGCATCTCATTGAGCTTCTAAAACCCATACACTGGCATACAGACTATTGCTGGCTCACCTGCGATGTATCATCTCTGTACACCAATATCCCCCACCGGTTCGGCCTCAATTCACTTCAGTTCTTTCTTTCCAGTTACCCGGATATGCCCATCATACAACAACAGTTCATCAACACATGTGCAGAATTCATCCTACAGCATAATGTCTTCTCTTTTATGGACAATGTCTACCATCAAACCACTGGCACAGCCATGGGTAGCTCCTTCGCCCCTTCCTACGCCAATCTCTCCATGGGCTACCTTGAACTACTCAAACTCCATAATTTACACCCTTTTTCCGACAATATAGTTTTCTATAAAAGATATATTGACGATCTTATTTTCATCTGGAAAGGTGATCACAAAGACATTCCCACATTCCTAGCATATTTAAACGACAACCCGGCAGGTCTCTCATTCACATCTTTACATCATCCCAGCTCAATTGAATTTCTTGATCTGGTCCTATACTCCATGGATAACTCCATTAAGACCAAAACTCATTTTAAAAAGGTAGATGCCAATAACTTCATACATTTTGACAGCTTCCACCACAGACCCTGGACCACCAATACCCCATACTGCCAATACAAACGAATTTATCGCAATTGCACAGATCTTTCTGACTACCACGCACAATCACAGACTCTAACTAAAAAATTCCAAGAACGCGGTTACCCAAAGAAACTTATCAAGGATGCAAAATACAAAGCCACCAAGACCCCCACCACCGCTTCACCCATCACTACCTCCACCATGAATTGCAATACCTCCACAGTACCCTTTCCAAGATTCATCACCGGGTACAGCAGTCAACATGGTGAAATTCGTACTATTCTCAAAAATAGATGGGAATTACTGGCCCAGGACCCCTATCTCAAAACATCACTGCCCAAATGCCCATTACTCACTTTTAAAAGGGCCCCAAATCTGCGGGGACTATTAGCCCCTAGCAGGTTTAAACAGACTCAAACCAATACAACACACACAACTACCTTAGCCAATCCGGGTTCGTATCCCTGTTCTCACCCACGCTGTACAGCTTGCCGATTTGTGGTAACCACTCAGACCTTCAAGTCTAATACTATTGATAAAGAATTTACCATTAAACACCACATTGACTGCACCTCCAGGAATGTCATCTATGTCATATCATGCCCCTGCAGCCTGCAATATGTGGGCCGTACCACCCAATTAGTCCGCAGCCGGATAGGACAACACAAGAGGAATATAATTAAACACTATCCCCTACATAGCGTTTCCAAACACTTCAGTACACACCACAATGGCGATCCTCAGTCACTCACTATCACTTTTATAGACTCCATCCTTTCACCACACAATACTTTTGAGGTCTTGAAAAACAGAGAGATGTATTGGATACAGGCCCTCAGGACTTTGGCCCCTGAGGGCCTCAACGAGGTTCTAGAAAAACTTTTTTAACGGCTCCTCCTAATATTTATCAATGCTCCACGGATCGTTAGTCCTCTCTTTTATCACTCCCCTTTTTAAAAAAAAAAAAAAAAAAAAAAAAAAAAAAATGTTTTTACTTTTCATATGCATTATCTATATGTTTATGCTTTATTAAGACATTATTGTTTATCATGTCTCTTATGTAATTTTATAACCAGGCCTGTGTGTCAAAATAACGCAATCCCATCTTTTATGTCAGATTTAATGTTCCATGCTGTCTCCTATTTCCTTTTCTATCTACCATTAACCATCTCCTTTTTCTCCCCAGACATATTTTCTTTATTATGTTGTGCTCTCTCGTTTTGTTCCCCTCTCTTTCCCCAAAAATTTCCCCTCCCCCCCCCCCCCCCCACTTGTTTTTCCCTTCCCTGCCCCTGTTCATCCCACCCCAATTGTTTTGCCGAACTCAGTTAACTAATACATATACAATAACACTGTATTACATACAGCTTCTTTTAGATAGGCTGCCTTAACATAACCAGCCACTAGATGGCTATAGAGTCGCTTTCATGCGAACATACCTACATCTAAGTTCTTCTATATATATTTTTTATGTAACTTGCAAACAGGATATATATAAATTACATCCTCAGACAATCGCCCCATCAAATCATATATATTAGCCACATTTTATCATGTTTAATGAAGATCCTATATGATCGTACATTGACCCTATCCAATATGGCAGCGCTGCACTCAAAATACGGAGTGCGCATGCAGCTGCCCTCAGCCGCGCATGACGCGTCTAATACTTCGCGTCGGCGCTAAACTACGTCATGACGTCACCATCCTTTTGTGTCAATCGACACTACCGGAAGCAGCTATGCGCTGCCTTTCCGGATCAGACACGTATACACGCTCCTATCCATAACATTTAAAACCCCGAGTGGAGACAGCGTCCCCTCACAGTAGGCGCTTTTCCTTCCACTGACACAGTCGTGGTGAGTACTAATCTACATATACGGAGCTTTTTTAACAGCATTATATGCACTATGCACTGTAGAGCATCACTTTTTATGGGCATTTTCACTAGTTTTATGATGAATGCACCTGGGACGAATACTCAATCTTCATGTAATCTAATGATTTACGGCTACTGAATGTCATATGCATTTTAGATATAAGTGTTTTTCCTAGTGTTTATATACATTTACAATTGATCTCTCATTTAAGATATCTCGTCTTGCACAGTATTTATATGTCTATTATCTTCCTGAAAGGCAGCCTATTGCTGCACTCATTTTTACTGGTGCTTGATTTGATTTGCTCACAATTTGATCACAAATTGGTCCTAATTAATCAGAATCTGGCGTCTACTGCTGTATCGTTCTTTAAATAATTTTATTCTTTCTTGAATGTTTATGGATCTTTTGTTTGTTTTTCCTTTTGTCTCTTCAGTATGTCTCCAAATTAATTGCCTGATGAAGCGGGCGATGTACCCGTGAAACGCGTTGCTTGCCTGGAGATTTTAAAATAAATTTCGTTTATACATGACTCATTGGCTGGTCACTTTTTACCTGAGGGCGGTAACTACCAACCCCCCTCCTTTTAAGCGGTTTTTAAACATTTTATACTAATCTGGCGCCTCTGGTACTCCTTATCCTTCATGTGGTAACATGTTCCTCTAAGTTGGTGGCAGGCAGTGATATATCGGGCTGCTATTTGCACAGTTTTTTCCTCTTCCCCAGTAGGATATAGAGTTTCCTCTCCTCATCTGTGGAGGTGAAATCTGGGATGTGGGCGGAGAGTATCTGGAAGTGGGCGTTCCTCAGCGGTGTATATTTGCTGCAGTGTAGCAGGAAGTGGGCCTCATCCTCCAGGACCCCCTGGTCACATTGCCTGCACAGTCTCTCCTCCCGGGGCTTCCATGTCTGTCTGTGTCGCCCTGTCTCTATCTCCAGGTTGTGGGCGCTCAGACGGTACAGGCTCAAGGCTTGTCTGTCTTTGTGGTGGTGTAGCCTCTCCAGATATGGAGCCATTGTGTACTCCCTCTGTAGTGATTGATAGACAGGGGGTTTCTGGGAGTTCTTTATGTTCCTTCTCCATTCCTGTAGGTATCGGTCCTTGCAGCTTTCTATCGTTCCTTTTATTTGGGCTTTTGTCAGCCTGTCTTGGCTGGACTGGCTGTTGACACTTTGTTTCAAAGCGCGTGGTATGGCCTTGCCACCCTGGCTCAGTGAGGCTTTATGGTGGTAAGTGCTGGGGCTGCTGCTCTGTATATGTGCCCAGTATGAGAGCGCCCTCTGCTGGATAGTCAGCCATAGTGGGAATCTGCCTAGCTCTGCCCGGCAAGCTGAGTTCGAAGTGCTGCAATGGACTTGGAGAAGATACTTGCAGAACTCTAGATGGAAAATTTCTGTTGGGCTGGAGTCCCATTTTGATTGGTCAGGGTAGGTGACCGGGCCCCATACCTCACTGCTATAGAGCATGATTGGGGTGATGATGCTGTTGAATATCTTAACCCAGACTCTCACCGGTGGTTTTAGGTGGTAAAGTTGCCTTCTGATGGCATAAAACGTTCTGCAGGCTTTTTCCTTCAGGGCCTCTACTGCTGGTTTAAAGCTCCCTGTTTGGTTATCTCAGGATGTTTACAAAACACACTAAATACAAGAAGAGTTCAGCAATCGACAGGCAACCTTAAAAGAGCAACTGTATTGGCATGGTGGAGAAATAGATTGCGCTGTGTCTCCCAAGTTTAAATCTGCATGGAATGTTTAAATGTTTCCCTGTTTACATGTGGATGTCCCATTCTAAAACAGCTGAGTGTAAGAAGCTCCTTGAATACACCTGCACTGAATGGGAACCTCTCCTTGCCTGTAGAGGTATTAGACCTGCACACACATCCATTTTACCAAAAGAATATCAATACCAGACTCACTCTAGGATTACAGAATACATATTTTCTCAGGCATCTTAATGACGTATTTATGCTTGAAAAAATATATCTGTTTTCCCTTTTGATGTTGCATGTATATAAGCTGTCTGTACCACCAGCTTGCAAACTAACAGGACGTAAACCTGACGAAGGCTGCAAGGCCGAAAGCTTGTTTATTCTTATTCATTTGTAGTTAGCCAATAAATGGTATCATCCTGATTTAAAACTTCTTGTCTATATTTTCTCAGGAATCACACAACCTAGCATATCTGATCATGTGTGCAAAATTCCCACAGGACTTTTTGTGATATAAAGAGATACAACAGAGATCACATGTATTTGACCTTGTATGATTTTGAGTGAATTTAATAATCATATTAATTTCTCTAAAATAATAATCCATCTGCTCTGATAACCTTATCTAAGTGAATCCTGGCTTTGTGGACCTATCACACTCTCTGGGTTTGTGAGACATTAACAGGAGGTTTTATCTACTTGTCATAAATAACTTAAATCATTTTTTAAAATAAGGTAACATGATCCACGCACCCTTTAGATGTTCTGCTATCTCTTATTGACTTTTATTTATACAAGCAAAAAAGATTTGTATGCCTGATGTCCATATATATAGGATGACTAGCTGATTGCCCGGCATTGCCCGTGTATATATTTGGCTGGTGTTGGCTCCGCCTACTTTTTCTAACCCTAACACACAATTACTCACTGACCCAGTTTGTGACCTTTGCGGTCTTTGGTATCAATAATCTGCAGTGAAATGAAACAAATCTGATTGGCTGTGTGTGGCTCCACCCCATTTTCTGAATTTGAACCCCAGTCACCCAATAACCAACTGTACCAGGTTTCAGGCCTGTGCCATTATCAGTTCAAGAATGGTAGCAATTAAATATTCCCGGTGACGTTTGATTCACTTTTTTAGGCCCCACCCACTTTTCTGAATATTAATCCCAGTCACCCAGTGACCAACTGTGCAAAGTTTAAAAACCCTGCTAACAGAATGGCTGCAGTTTACATTTTCCCAGTGAAATTTGTATTTGTCTCCACCCACTGATGACCCGGCGTTGCCCGGGTATGTATTTGACTGGTGTTGGCTCCGCCCACTTTCTAACCCTAACACACAAACACTCAATGACCAAGTTTGTGAGCTTTGGGGTCCTTGGCATCAATAATTTGTATATTCCCATGGAAATTAAACAAATCAGATAGGCTGTTTGTGGCTCCACCCCTCTCCAGCATTTGAACCCCAGTCACCCAATGACCAACTGTAGCAGGCTTGAGGCATCTGCTATTAACAGTGTAAAAATGGCAGCAATTTAAATATTCCACTTGAAAATCAACAGGTGAATTTGGATCGGCCATTATAGGCTTCACCCACTTCCCTGAATATTAATTTCAGTCACTCAGTGACCATCTGGGCAAAGATTAGGAACCCTGAAATAAACAGTGTAAGAAGGGCTGCAATTTACACTTTCCCAGTGAAATTTGTTTTTGGCTCCGCCCACTTTTTGTAACCTGGACACAAAGTCCCTAATCAATGCCCAAGTTTGTGAGTTTTGGGGTCCTTGGCATCAATAATTTGTATTTTCCCATGAAATGAAACAAATCTGATTCACTGTTTGTGGCTCTGTCCCCTTTTCTGAATTTAGAAAATCAGTGACCCAATGACCGACTGTACCAGGTTTGAGGCTTGTGCCATTAACAGTGCAAGAATGGCAGCAATTTTAATATTCTCCTTGAAAAGTGACATGTGATTTTTGATTGGCATTTTTAGGCTCCACCCACTTTTCTGAATATTAATCCCAGTCACCCAGTAACCAGCTATGCTAAGTTTGAGAACCCTACCATTAACAGTGAAGAAGGGCTGCACTTTACAATTTCCCAGAAAAATCTGTTTTTAACTCCACCCACTTTTTGTAAGCTTGACACACAGTCACTACTCAATGACCAAGTTTGTGAGCTTTTGGGTTCCTGGCATCAAAATTGTGCTAATGGAAGAAGTTTATCCAGCAAAGAAATCTGACTGTTTTTGGCTCCGCCCCTTTACTGAATTTGAACCCCAAACACTTAACGACCAACTGTAGCAGGTTTGAAGCCTCTGCTATTAACAGTGTGAGAATGGCTGCAGTTTCAATATTCCCCTTGAAAATCAAAAGGTGAATTTTGATTGGCTCTTCTAGGCGCCACCTACTTTTCCGAATATTAATCCCAGTCCCTCAGTGACCAACTGTGTGAAGTTTGAGAACCCTGCCATTAACAGTGTAAGAAAAGCTGAAGTTAACATTTCCCCATGTAAAAAGGTAGTTGTTTTTGGCTCCGCCCACTATTTCTAATCTTGACATACAGTCACTTAATGACCAAGTTCGTGAGCTTTGGGGTCTTTGGCATCAATAAGCATTTTGCAATTGAAATTAAACAAATCTGATTGGCTGTTTTTGGCCCGCTCCCTTCAGAATTTAAACCCCAGTCTCCCAGTGACTGACTGTAGCAGATGTTAGGCCTCTGCCATTCAGAGTGCATGAATGGCAGCAATGTAAATATTCCCCTTGAAAATCAAAAGGTGAATTTTGATTGGCTGCTGTAGGCTCCACTCACTTATCTGAATATCAGTCCCAGTCACCCAGTGGCCAACTGTGTCACGTTTGAGAACCCTGCCAATAACAGAATGGCTGAAATCAACCTAACATATCTGATTGGCTGTTTGTGGCTCCACCCCTTTGGACCCCAGTCACCTAATGACTGACTGTATCAGGTTTGAGGCCTCTGCCACTAACAGTGTGAGAATGGTAGCAATGTGAATATTCCCCTTGAAAATCAATAGTTACATTCTGATTGGCTGTTGTAGGCTCCACCCACATTTCTGAATATTTATCCCAGTCACCCAGTGGCCAATTGTATAAAGTATGGGAACCCTGCAATGTAAAAAATGAAGTTGTTGGCACCGCCCACTTTTTCTAACCTTGACATACAGTCACTCAATTATCAAGTTTATCAGCTTTGGCGTCCTTGGTATCAATACTTTGTATATTCCCATTGAAAAATAAACAAATCTGGCTGTTTGTGGCTCCGCCCCCCTTCCTGAATTTGGACCCTAGTCACCCAGTGACCAACTGTACCAGGTTTGAGGCATCTGCTTTTACGAGTATTAGAGAATGGTAGCAGATGAAATATTCCCTTTGAAAATCAAAAGGTGAATTTTTATTGGCTGTTGTAGGCTCCCCCCACCTTCCAAAATCTTAATCTGTCACCCAATGACCAACTGTTCAAAGTTTGAGAACCCTGCCATTAACGGTGTAAGAGTGGCTGCAGTTTATATTTTCCCAGTAAAAGTTGTTTTGGCTCCGCCCACTTTTTGTAACCTTGACACACAGTCACTCAATGACCAAGTTTGTGAGCTGTCAGGTTCCTGGCATCAAAAATGTGTGAAGGGAAGCAGTTTATCAACCAAGGAAATCTGATTGGCTGTATGTGGCCCCGCCCCTTTAGTGAATTTGGACCCCAGTCACCCAATGACCGACTGTAGCAAGTTTGAAGCCTCTGCCATTAAAAGTGTAAGAATAGCAAAAGTTTAAATATTCCCCTTGAAAATCAACAGGTGAATTTTGATTGGCTGTTGTAGGCTCCACCCATTTTCTTGAATCTTAATCTCATTCACCCAGTGACCAACTGTGTCAAGTTTGAGAACTCTGTGATTAACAGTCTAAGAATGGCTGCAGTTTACATTTTCCCATTTAAAATGAACGGCTGAAATTTGATTGGCTGTTGTATGTATGCTCCGCCCAATTTTCCTGGTTTTGTAACCTCGGTCACCAAGTGACCAACTGTGCCATGTGTGAGGACTCTGGCTTGATTACTGTGAGAATGGCAGCCTTTTACATTTTTCCATTGACTTGAATGGGTGGAATCTGATTTGCTGTTTGTAGCTCCTCCCAGGTGTGCAGGGGGGCCGCGAGACCCCCAGAACATATCATCCCAGGTAGTAAGGGATCTGTGTACCAAGTGTCGTTCAAATCAGTCAAGCCGTTTTCGCGTGATCGCGGCACATACACACACACATACACACACACACACACATACATCCGATTTTATATATATAGATTAATTAATTAAATAAGGGATGAGCTTGAAATTCAGCAAAGTCATTGTAGCATCAAAGTCTGCATAAAAAAAAAATGTTTATTAAAGGTTTTCACAAACAATAAAACACAAAAATAACAGAGAAGGAAAAACTTGCACTTTAAATCTTATACAGAATGAAACAGGTGAGTATCATCATTATTATATATATTTTTCCATAAAGAGTTTTTTTTTTTATCAGGTACTGAACAGAAAAAAAATGATTAAAATAAATTGCAAACAATTATTATATATAATATTGTGATGAGCTTACCTTCTAGCGGCAGGTCCCATGACGTCTGCGGCATAGCCCGGGCAAGTAGCAGGACTGCCATGCTGGAATCCTCTGGCGGCATCCCTGGCTTCCCTCCGGTGGTGTCTTCCGGCTCGCGCGCGACCCAAAGGTTGAATCGCGCATGTGTGAGTTCTAGTGAGCCTTATAGGCTCAGGAGGAGGGTTAGGGATGATTGCAGGTGATGTCACTAGGTGACATCACCAAATGGGAGTGGCTGCTGATAGGGAGTTCATGTATTTAAGGCCAGAGCATTCATTGCTCAGCGACCTTGATACTAATCAGTTCGCTGGTTCTAGGTCTAGCTAGCTACTTTGAGCTACATTAATATATTGTGTAGATGCACATTATATATGTACTCCAGTTAGTCAGTCATTTGTGATTTTCGTATACATTCTTGATTGTATATTTATCCTGGGTACCGACCTTTCGCTTGTTTCCTGACCTCACTCTTGTCTAGTCCTTCTGTACCGCTGCCATCTGATTTACATTACTGACTCGGCCTGTCCCTGACTCTGTTACTGCCTGTCTGATCCTTACAATATGACTGACATCTGATTCACATGTATGACCCTGCTCGAATTGACTACGATTTAGCTTAAAGACTTTGTACCTCGATATTGCTAACTTGTGCACAAGTTCTGACCGTTAGACTACACCTTGTCCTTTGATTGTGTATTTAATTGTATGTTACCTCGTCACGCACCAGCATAATAAATATTAAGATATTTATTCTAGGAACATTTATGCTCCAAAAAGTGTATTTATATACTCTTGAAGTCATTTGCTTTCTATTAGCATGACATTTTTTCCAGATTTAAAAGGCATTTTAAGATATCCGTTTGTTTAGATTTTGAGTACCTGATGTTCTTAATTACCTAGTAGAAACTAGGAACAATTTTAACCCTTAGCCAACCACTCCATGCTGTATTGGCGTGAACTCAGCAACAGCCCCAGGACCACTCCACACCGATTGGCATGAATGGCTGTGGGCAGGGATTGCAGGAGATTGCACGTGCTGATTTGTGCACATTTCCACATGAATGATGGAGCTGAAGCCTATGACAGCCGATCACGTTGATTGGCTGGCGGGGGGAGAGAGGGATATGAAATAAATAAAAAAAAATAGTGACATTTATAAAAAAAAATCAAATACATATTTGTAAAAAGAAAACAAACATGTGGGGAGCAATCAGACCCCATTAACAGAAAGCTCTGTTGGTGGGGAGAAAAGGGAGGGGGATCACTTGTGTGCTGAGTTGTATGCCCCTGCAGTGAGCCCTCAAAGCTGATGTGGCCTAATTAGGAAAAAAAATGGCCTGGTTACTAGGAAGGGGGGGGGGGGGTGTTATCACAGCGCTCCTCAAGTGGTTAATGTGGTTGTTAGTGAAATACAATTAACTTTATGGAGTACTAAACTCCTTTATGGAGTTCTTAACATCTTATAAAAACCACAGTTTTCAATATGTATAAGGAGGAGGAAGGCTCTGGGTCCTTATGGGCCTTCCTGTTCCTCTCCTAGTTCCCAACACTCCTAGTCCAATCCACTCATCATAGTAAGGCTGACAGCACTAGTGCACAGATGGGACAGTGATCACCGGTTAAACAGATCAGATAAGAAATACTTAGATTATTGATCCTTGCTCCCCGATCACAAAAATTGGGGTTAAGGGTGTATTTTAGGCTATCAGGCCGGGGTGGGGGGATCAGACCCTGAGGGTGGCATTGTTAGTGTAATTAGGGATAGGAAGTTAATGAGCACAGGCGCCTACTAGCACGAGTGCTGCGCTCATTAAAAGCCAGTGACTAATACTCAAGTTGTTGCTTTTTCAAGGGTTTTCAGCAACAACATGAATATACTGTAGTTAGATAGTAAAGTGGTTAAAGTGGACCTAAACTCTTGAACAGGACAGAAGTAAATTATAAAGAAATGCACCCTGTATGTATTTAGAGAGTTTAGCCAGTCTAAGCCCCCATCTATGTTTAATCACAAGTTGTAACGTGATTTATTAGCTGTGTCAGCTGATTGTCACGCCAGAAAGGCTAATTTAAAAGCACAGGATGCTAACAGTATGCCTGCTTCAATGAATGCAGTAAATAGACACACTGCAGATTTATTGCAGGATATGTATCAGCTTTAACAAATAAATGTTTTTCTTTAAAGATTATTATCATATTATGTAGCTTTTAAAACAGAGAGGAAGTTCTGAGTTCAGGTCCTCTTTTAAAAATTGGACATTTGGAAAGTACACAAACTAGCAAAGGCCTATTGCTAGCAAGATCAGCAAAGTAATACATACAGGGCATAAGAACATTGGAAATTGCCATGGACGTTATTTTTAAATCCTCTAGGTGTATCTTAGTTTATATACCAATATCTCTTTGTTTGTTTGTGGGGAAAATGTTGGAAATGTTTTTTTTTATTTTTTTATTTAAGAACTTGAAAACTAAGGGCCATATTCTATTGCTGAACTCGCCAGCGCTAAGCACTGGCGAGTTCTTAACTTAGGCGATGGGGGCATCGCCTAATCTAATAAAACTTTAGAACCCCCAAGGCGGAAAAGAACTCGCTTGGGCGATATAATCGCCCAGCGAGTTCTTAACACCGAATCCAATTACCCTTATCATGTCTCCGGGAAGCGATGCTTCCCGGCAGACATGAGCGTTAGCTTAGACCTGCAAAAAGCAGGTCTAAACTAGCTAACGCACGTCGTCGCCGCTGCATCTGGGGGTCTCCTTCATTAAGGAGACCCCCAGAGCTCCCCGTCGGGTCGCCGCACAGTTTAGAAGCCCCCGCGCAGCTCTGCACCGGCACCCCTGCATACATACCGCCGCAGATCACCCGCCGCCTCTCGCCGCAAAATCCGTCGCGTAATTACAGTGTATCTAACACTGTAATTACTGTCGGCATAGAAGGAGCCCAGGCAAAGCATCTTTGAATATGCAGCCTGGGCTCCCCATTGGTCCGCTGTCTAAACCAATAAAATGGCTCACACAGCGGACCAATGGGGAGCCCAGGCTGCAGATTCAAAGATGCTTTGCCCGGGCTCCTTCTATGCCGACAGTAATTACGGGTGATCTGCGGCGGTATGTATGCAGGGGTGCCGGTGCAGAACTGCGCGGGGGCTTCTAAACTGTGCGGTGACCCGACGGAGAGCTCTGGGGGTCTCCTTATTAAAGGAGACCCCCAGATGCAGCGGCGGAAGATGGCGGCGGGCGAGTGCGCATGTGTGGGGAGTGAGGCCGTGGTGCTGATGGACAGCACCACAGCGTAAACCTCACTCCCCATCGCTCGGTAAAAGGGAGCATCGCTCAGGCTTTCGCCTGAGTAATGCTCCCTAACGATCGGCCATCGCGCGAAGGATATGGGCAATAGGATTTGCCGGTAATCCTCGCGCGATGGCAAGGTGATAAGTAGCTCGCATCTGCAAGCTACTTATCACCTTGAATAGGATATGGCCCTAAGTCTCTTATATGACTATGATATCTGGGTCATATTTATGGTAGTTGAACATTACTTTACTGTGTTATTGGGGGAGTTTAATCTCCGGCATTGTGTGAAATGATCTAACTAATAACAGGGAGATACATTGTTGTTGCTTGCTCTCTGGATATGTGTGACTAAGCATCATTTGTAATAATGCAGTGGATACTGGGAACCAAGAGGAAAAGGGAACAAAAGTAATAACAGACAAACAGTATATTACTTTACAGTTGGAACAGCAGCACCTGCGGGACTTATTAAGTTTACTTTAAATCTGGCATTGAACATGTTTGGCAAGTTTTAATTGTATTCTTAGCTGCTGCCAAAAAAATGTGTTTGAAGGCACAAACATTAAAGCAGCCGGTAGCTGGGACATGTTCCAGTGTGGGCAGTGATATATTGTTTGTCTTGTGATGTCAATGACTTTTACTGCTATAAAAGGGGAGCTGGGATAGCCTAAGAGACACAACCTGTGTGATTTCCACAACTCTCCACCATGAAGATCGCTATCCTCTTCACTCTCATTGGCCTCAGCCTCTGTCAGGGTATGTATGGAAAGCATCTGCTGTGTGCTCAGTCGGTATATGATGATGCTAAGTTTAATACGCTGCATGTTAACGCTTGTATATGTGTATGCTGAACATTGCTTTTGTTTCTTCTTTTAGATGCTCTTATACCCACCCTGTCATGCATAAAAAAGGACTGCCGTGAAAAGATTAAAGCGGTAACGTATTCATACAGATTGTTGATATATATTTTTATTTGTTCTTTTGAAAAATAATTTTGTTGGTGCTGTTGGTGTTAGAAACTGACCGGCGTTAGAGAGGCTGTGCTGCTGAACTGCTTTGCTGGTGCTGTTCTAGACTTGCTAGAACTGTAGGCCTCATTCAGCACAGATTATAAACAGACTGGGTAAAATGATGCTGAGATTACTAAATATTTCACCTTCAGGCTACAAATCAAAATGATTTCAAGCAAAATTCCTCTAACAAAGGAAACACCATAATATTTATTTGGCAGAGATAAAACTTTTATGTCAGAACTCAAAATTATGGTGTTTCCTTTGTTACAGGGAGTTTGTTCAAAATAATTTTGATTTGTGGCCTGATGGTAAAATATTCAGTAATCTCATCATAACCTCCAATATATATCTTTGTCACAAGACAGCAAAACAGCTTACGTTATATTGTATGATCAGAATATAAGTTGCACTGATTCCCATAGCCTTTCTTTTAAATGATCTTACCTGATTCATATATATAATATAAGACCAAAATAGCAAAAATAATACTAAAGCTAAGTTATTCAGGAGCATCATATTTTGATTGTCTTTTGTTCATGTTTTTTTTTTTTTGCTAAAATATGTGCTAAATATAATTGTGTAAATCATTTTAAGAAAGACATAGTAAGGTGAGATGATTCATGTAAATGTGCCCAGGATGTGCACATTAAGGTAACATTGCAGCCAGTAAGTTTATCCCTACAATCTACAACACATAAAAATCCTTCTACTCTTCCACCAGGTTTAGTAGGCTGCTGTCAGCACTAAACATTATTCATCCTTACAAAAGCATACATATAAAATATACATATATGTACAACTATTGTGGTATTTAAA
This sequence comes from Hyperolius riggenbachi, assembly GCF_040937935.1. NCBI lineage: Eukaryota > Metazoa > Chordata > Amphibia > Anura > Hyperoliidae > Hyperolius > Hyperolius riggenbachi. The sequence goes on along the minus strand of NC_090653.1, from coordinate 20,667,606 downwards.
GTTTATTAGGAGTTGCCAACTCTGACCATCACAAATGCATTAGCAGATATTCACAATATATCAGTATAACTTTTACCTATGCAGTGTTACTAATATGTATCTCAGAATATAGATTAAAGCCACCACACAGTAGGGACAGCTTGATTTATTGGGAATTACATGTGTTCAGAATGGTGGGGATAAAAACTGTGAAAACTGTAAAATTTATTTTTTTCTACCCCAGAAAGGAGATTGGTTGCTTTGAACAGCTGCTTGACTTTTGCTTGTATTTTCCTTGCACCACGTTAGATAAATCTTCCCCACTGCATCACATTACCTCTAATTCTCCTCCTTCATCAGTTCAAGCTGCCTGCTCAGTGCTGCTCCTCTATGATCCGGTAGGGATCTACGATGGGGCAGCACGTGTGGGAACATAGCAGCCATGACAGCTGGCTCCATTGACAATATCCAGTCTTGCATCACTTCACACTGCTTGTCTCCTGTGCACAGCTCTTTTCACTGGGGCATTGGACAGCACTGTTAATCTCCTTCTGGAAGAGCATGAGCTGGAAGATAGATTTAAAAATAAACATCAGTCTTGTATGATCTATAACATAGATTTAATCAACAGAGATCAAATTAGACAACATTGTAACTTTGCATTAGAACAATCTGTTTGAACAATCAGAACTTCATATTATTACCCGACAATGCCAGATTGATTAAACTGAATCTCTGATAATTCATCTTGTGAATTGTCAATCTTCATTAAGTCTGTACCAATCTGACAGCATGCATTACTGCATGCTGTAAATTATGCGGTAATTTGTGTGCAGTAATTTGCATTCATTTTACCGAAAATGACTATCCTCAAGGAAATTAGGAGGCATGTTAGTACATAATTTACCGATCAATTTAAGACCTGTCTGTACCTGGCGGTAAAGTCAATTTATATTCATTTTGCAGTTTTTAGAGGAGTTCCTATTGCTGTTTTAGTGGATTTCCTACTCAGGCTGTGTAATAGAAAAGAATAGTACAAATAAAACTCCAAATGTTTACTTATTTATTTTTTTATTGTGGATGCCTATAAATATTATTTTCATAGGTTGCTACATAATCAAATACACTTTCCCCCTTCAAAAAAGAAAATCCAAAGACTATCCTAAGTTATAAAAGACAATTAAAGACTACTATCATTTATTTACTTCATGCTTACCGCTGAAGCACTGCACATTTTGCCGCACTTTATGCATTTACCGCTCGCTTTACCGCATGTTTGGAAATTGCGGAAAAAGCTTTCAAAATTGCTACAAAAGAGGCAAATACTGCATGAGGGCCCGTATGCAATTAACCTTTTCTCCTGAGTTTTCTCCTAGGTGATAATTTGAAATGTGTCACTACAATGCCTTTTAAGCCACCAGAAAGCAAGAAAATACTCAAAATAATGTTGATAGTACTTTATCATTTACTCTTTGGCACCTTTTTTTTTTTTAGTTTAAAAGTGTTGGAAAGTTATTTTAAAAAGAAGATGAAAAATTCTCTCCTAGGAGAAAACTCAGGTGGAAAAGTGAATTGCATATGGCCCGAGGTATTTTACTGACAAAAAAATATTTACCGCACATAGCTACCAGAATTGCGGCCTTAGTCGGATAAATGGACATAGCAGGAGTGGAGGTCAGTATTCTTGTATTTTCTGATGTATTTACTATCAAATAAATTATATGTTTTATTTCAGGTACCTGATAAGGACATAAGTAACCTGGTAAATGATGTCCTATGTGATGTAAGTGTCTGTTTTTTCCTTTATAGGTAAATAAGTGCTAGTTCATTGGAGAGCCTAAAGTATATATAAAAAGTATGTATTCTGCACCAATAAAACCTTCTGCTAAAAAAATCATTAGCCAGATCAGTAGTGAGCTGGATGGAGTTATATCAGTAAAACAATATATATACAGTATTTATACAGTATATATATATATATATATTTTCTTTCATAGTATTACACAAAATCTGCATAGTTCAGTCCAGAAGAGTCACAGTTACTGTCACCTATTGTACAGAAAGGACAATGGGAAGGTGGGTGAGAGAGGGCAGAGGGTATAGATAGGTCACAGAATTGATGGGGAGGATTGGCCTGTAACATATTATCTCCATAACGCTTTTATGCTACTATAACTAGTGTTGGTGTTTAAACTTAGCATATGGAAATGGGAACATCTGAATACTGCCGACTGCCATACATCAGTATAATTTCAGTATCAGACAAGCTGACAGAGTCAGGGAAAGTTTCACATGACTCCGATGTTTCCTAGAAGGAGGAGGCATTGGAGTCACATGAAATGCACCATGAAGCGCAAGTGAGTGAACTCCCCCTTGATCCTGTCTACTTGTTTGGTACTGAAATGGTACTGAAGGGTGGTGGTCGGCAGTATTCAAATGTTCTGAATTCAATATGTCCCTTTTCCACTAGGTAATGCAATCATAAATGCAATCGGTCTGTGTTGTGATCCCGGTAGCTTCAGTTTTCACTACTGTGATTACGCCACAAACCATAGCAAAGTTGTGCATGCTGGCAATTGCGATTTGGGAAAAAATGAATTGCACTAGTGGAAAAAAAGGCCCTTACTGTAACACTAGCTGGCCATTCATGCTCCATCTGTGATTCCTTAGGAACAACTTTTATATCTGGATACATTCTAACTACAAGATCTCTATGAGGTCCTTGGCCTAATCTTTCTTTCTATTAGTTTCAATCTGCAGCCAGTTAGGAATTTCAAAAATGGACAGAAAGCTGGAAATTCTTGTCTTTCTAGTCACAGTAATCTTTGCCTTCTTTTAGTATTGTCAGAAGACTATCCAGAGGCTCCTACCATGCTGTAGGCCACCTTGACCAATAATCTAGAATGGGAATGGGAGCTGCCGATCCTTCCTGATGGGTTAGCAAGAGATTGGGCATTCATCTTTGCAATGTATAAAGCTAAACTGATAGCTAAGCTGAAAATGTGAAGGCTTTTTCAGCAGCAAACGTAACATGTCTGTTAATTTCCAGTGTGTGATCTCCTAAACACACACTTTTGTGGATGAAAATAAAACTTGTTTTCAGGTCAAATCTGTCTTACCAGTGATCCTCAATGTAGATGTTGATTTCTGGTACATTCTATGATTCACATGATTAACTAAGCCTCTATTTTACAGGCTACAAACTTTGATGCTGACGTTAAAGAATTTCTGGTAAGGAAATGCTGTCAATGTAAATCTTTAGGGAAAAGTATTCAGTGTTTAATTCCTCTACTCTTGAGGCCTAAGACAACTAAGACAAATTAGAGCAACTCTAATGCCTTTATACATGACATCATTCAAGCAAATACTGTGTGATTAACAGTCATGAATACCACAACTAGCAATACCCTAACATGTTATCATAAAAGGCTTAAGCAATAGGTGGTTATATAATTATTACTATATCTATTACTATAGAACCAACATCTAATTTAGGTATATCACTGTCTGTCTTAAGAAGAGCTCACAATTTTTTTTTTCCAAAGTCATATGTCTATCATAGTCTAACACTGATTTCTGAAGAAGGTAGTTATTAACATCTGTATTTATATAGCATCAACATCTTCCTTAGTGTTGTACAATGTACAAAAAACATACAATAATGTGGAACCTAGATACATAAGCAGTTCAACATACTGTACACTCATGACAACCAGTGACACAAGTACAGATTCATACAATTGATGGCCACTCCAGTTTGAAAAAACATCAACAATACTGATAGATGAACATTTGATAAAATGTTCAAAAACAGGAAAACACAGTCCTTTCCCTGGCAAGCTTACAGTCTATAGGGTAGTGGGTGGAGATTCTGGGGGGAGTAGATAAAGGGGTTTAGCAGATGAGGCCGGGAGCTTCAAATTCTAGCTATAGCAAATTGTAAGCTTGTCTGAATAGGTGTATATTAACTTATCTGCATGTTTTTGGCTACTTAATGAGTAATGAATCCTCTTTACCTATGTACAAGTATGCAGCAACATCAATAATGTCAATGTAAAGTGAAATCTGAAGTGAAAATAAGATTATGACATAATTAATTGTATGTATAGTACAGATAATACGTAGAACAATAGTAACAAGAAAAAGAGTCTCATAGTTTTCTTTTCAGTTATATAGCTTTATTTATAATATTGCATTGTACTGTCACCATTGCTGTTTAGACTCCACACTCTGTATTTTTAGCTCTTAAACAAAGCATAGCTAATGACCCTTAGAACTTTCCTGCAGTAAAACCTTATCTCAAGGTGTCTGTCACTGTTTCTTGGCTTTCTAAGCTCTTCAGAAAACAGGAATGAGTTTGGCCAAGTTAGTTGACTAGCTCAGAGAAGCTCTTGTGAATAGATAAAAGCTTAACTCTTCCTGTACTTAAAAACAATATGGGACTCTTTTCTTTGCTACTAATGTTCTATTTATTATCTATACTACACATACAATTCATTATCTCATCAGTTTATTGTCATTTCAGATTTGCTTTCATAGTATTGGAAACATTAGGCTGTGCTGAAGTTATTCTGTGACAAATGCAACTTTGCACCTTTATAAGTAAAAATCTCATTTACTTATATTTGACTTTACAACATTGTTGTATAATCACCAAGTGCACACTTTGTAATAAAGCCACACTGGGCAGTCACTTTGAGGCTGCATGAATGCCTTGAAGTTATTGTATAGCAGTGACATTGTGCTACAGATGCATCTTTAGGAATATTCCTCTTGGATGACTGACATTTATTTGCCATGCTAATGTAACATTATTAAGGATTGTGAAAGGATTGTGACTTTTTCTCTTTTTGTAGGAAGATATCAAGTGTGTGCTATGTGGCCTTGATGATATTACGGTAAGTCTTAACTAATCTATACAAAGAGTTCTGTGTAATGTGTAATATGGCATGATAGGAAAATATAACCAGATTTGGTTTGTCAATACATTTCCCAAGAATTAGAACTGTCTTTTTTAATAAAATTATTTTTTAATATGTATCTGTCAAAATAAGGCATGATAAAGTTCATATTTTGAAAAACCTGTTTTGAGTAAACGTAATGCATTTTTTGGCCAAAAATGTTCCTTTGACAAAAACCTTTTTCTCATAAAAACTCATCCCCATGAGTGAGAAGTGCAGCTAGTATGAGAAAAAAGTGAATGTGTTGCCAGAGAGTGACAAAGACTGCAGGGAACCAGCGGACAAAACAAAGGGAAAATACTGCAGGTGTCTTCTAGTGGTCACTATACAAATATTAGCACCTCTAATCAGGGCCGTGCAGAAGATCCTCAAGGGGGTGGTGCTTAAATTAAAAAAGGACCCCAATCAGCAGTAGGTAGACTGCACCCACCCCCACAGCAGCAATGAGTGGCCTCTCACTGCTCTACCTCTCTGCAGCTATAGGTAGACACTACCTGCTCCATCATCCCACCTTCCCATCTCCAGACATCAGCAATAAATAACCTATCCCTCCTGCCTCCAACACATCAACAAGAGGTGGCTTTTCCTTGCTTTACCCCAGCCCAGAGAGAGTAGTAATGCATTAACCTTGCCCCATTCCTCATGACATGGAGGACACAGCCTGGACACCGGAGTGTGTGATGCAGTCACCTGTCTCCAGTAATTGTGCTCTCCCTCCTGACTCCTGCAGTCCAGCAGTGTGTGTAAACAGAGCACCTCTTCTCCATACACTATGGCAGCCCCAAGACAACAAGTTTTCCATCTCTATTTACACTTTGGAGCTCAGATTACTTCTCTGAACTACCACCTTCCATAGGCTGTGATAGTGAGGAGAGGAGGAGGCAGTCTCAAATGAAACATGTACATATATTGGCAGCAAAAAAGGGGGTGTTTGAGCATGCAGAGTCCCCCCCCCACACCCCCACCCCATGTGCATGTTACCAATGAATGTTAGCAGGTGGGTATAGCTGGTTTAAGAAATCTGGAAGTTTAGCTGAGGTTAGGATTTTTTTAAGTGTGAAGGCTACTGTTGGACTTTATTTGGAAATCCAATACACTGGCAAATCTTTGATAAAGATGCTGATGCTTGATCCTCTCAATGTTATGATGTCATAGAGAAGGAAGGATCTGAGATAGCAGAAGAACAGAGAAACCTCCTGGTTAACCGACAGGGGGTGCTATGCTCAGGAAATGAATAAGATATTCAGATTCTAATGTGAGGAACTTCATGAATATTACTTGATCTGGAACATGGACTTTATCTATACTAGAGATGTTTGTATTAGCGAACATTTAAAAAATGTGTCCACTAATTTGGGTAGTGCATCATACTGATAGTAAACATTGGTAATGACACGAAAATTCTAATATTGCCTTCCCTAATCTATCTCTACCATCTCGCTACTTACACCTAACAGTAACCGACAGCTGATGTGGGGTTTGTCTACATAATAGCCTAAACCTCAGGCACCCAATTATGTGCCCACTCTGCTGCTGGAATGCCCAAACTCAGGCACCACCATCTCCCAAAGTGTATATTTGGTGCTGTCAGAGCTGCAATTTACATTATTATTATTATTATTATTATTATTTATTTATTTATAAAGCGCCAACATATTCCGTGGCGCTGTACAATGTAAGAAAACAAACAAGGGATACATAATGATACAGACAATGATATACATGGAAATATGAACACTGATACAAGATACAGCACTGCTGATTACAATTTGATTTAACAGGATGACTAAAATGTATAAATTTCTAACAGTGTGCAAGCAATTGAATTAATAACATTCCATGACACAAAAGGGTGAGAGCCCTGCCCTTGCGAGCTTACAATCTGAAGGAATGGGGTGGAAACAAGAGGTGGGGGAAGTATACAGTATATGTACAGGCAGTGCGTAATTAGGTTATTTAGTGGGTGCATGGCCTAAGCTAGAGAATATGCTTGTCGGAAAAGGTGGGTTTTGAGGGAGCGTTTAAAGATTTCAAAGGTGGGAGAGTGGCGGATGTGTTGTGGAAGGGCATTCCAGAGGAGGGGTGAGGCACGTGAGAAGTCTTGTACACGTGAATGTGAGGAGGTAATTGTAGAAGAGGATAGAAGAAGCTCGTGTGCAGATCTGAGATTGCGGTTGGGTTGGTATCTGGAGACTAGTGAGGAGATGTACAGGGGAGAGAGATTGTGGAGAGCTTTGTAGGTTATGGTTAAGAGTTTGAACTGAATCCTCTCATTAATTGGTAGCCAGTGAAGAGCTTGACAGAGAGGGTCAGCAGAGGAAGAGCGAGAGGAGAGATGAATGAGTCGAGCAGCAGAGTTCAGTACAGAATTGAGCGGTGATAGTCGGTTAGTTGGAAGTCCACCAAGCAATATATTGCAATAGTCCAATCGAGATATAATAAGAGCATGTACTAACATTTTGGTTGTGTCATGGGAGAGAAAAGGTCGGATACGTGCTATGTTTTTCAGTTGGAAATGGCAGGAGCTGGTTAGGGAGTTAATGTGAGGAGTAAATGAGAGAGAAGAATCAAATATTACCCCCAGGCACCGTGCTTTGGGAACTGATGTTATAGACGTGTTGTTAACATTTATTGTAATATCAGGCAAAGGGGTGGACAGGGATGGTGGAAAGACTATTAGTTCAGTTTTATTCATATTGAGTTTTAAGAAGCGAGAGGACATGAAAGAGGAGATAGCGGACAGGCAGTCGGGAACCCGTGTGAGGAGGGAGTTAAGGTCTGGGGCCGAGAGGTACAGCTGTGTATCGTCTGCATATAGGTGGTATTGGAAACCGAATGAGCTGATTAAGTTACCAAGACCGTGCATGTAGATGGAGAAGAGGAGGGGACCGAGGACAGAGCCTTGAGGTACCCCTACAGACAGAGGATGTGAAGAGGAGGCCTGATCTGAATAGGAAACAGTGAAAGACCTTCCAGACAGGTAGGAAGATATCCAGGAGAGAGAGAGGTCCTTTATTCCTATAGATGAAAGGATCTGTAGGAGTAGAGTGTGGTCGACAGTGTCGAATGCTGATGACAGATCTAGAAGGATGAGTATGGAATAATAGCCTTTGGATTTAGCTGTGAGGAGATCATTAGCTACTTTGGTGAGTGCTGTTTCTGTGGAGTGGTTTGGCCGGAAGCCAGATTGGAACTGATCGAGCAAGGAATTTGCAGATAAATACTGACTTAGTTCAGCATGGATGTGGCGTTCAAGTAATTTAGATGCAAATGGAAGAAGTGACACTGGGCGGTAGTTAGCAAGTTCGGTGGGGTCTAGAGATGGTTTTTTAAGTAGTGGTGTTACAACAGCCCTCTTGAGTGAGGATGGAAAAATTCCGGAGGAGAGGGATAGGTTAAACAGCGATGTTAGGGCAGGGATGAGGGATGTGGATAGCTGTGGAATGAGATGTGATGGGATAGGATCCAAAGAACAGGTGGTTAGATGGGATTTGGAGATAAGGGAAGAGAGCGAATGTTCAGAGAGTGGAGAGAAACTGGAAAGAGAGCAGTCAACAAGAGGAGTGGAGATGGAGTTTGATGTCTGCGTGGAAAACACACTACGGATTTTTGCAATTTTATCTGTAAAGTATGTTGCAAATTCTTCAGCTGATAAGCATGAAGAAGGAGGAGGAGGGGGTGGACGGAGAAGGGAGTTGAAAGTACTGAACAGGCGCTTTGGATTGTGCAAGTGGGAGGATATGAGGGAGGAGAAGTATGATTGTTTTGCAGAAGAGAGAGCGGTTTTAAACTTGTTCAACTCTTTTTTGTAAGTAATGAAATCCTCATTAGTATTAGTTTTTCTCCAACGGCGATGCCCAAATTGCCAGACAGGTTGCATGCTCTAATGAACTGCTTTGCTGTATTCTGATCATCATATTTTCTATTTTCAATATTAATTTGAAACTAACCTGATTTATTTTTTTAGCTCCTAGTGCAAGAACTCCTAACCAGGATTCAGGTATGTGTTAAGGGTATATATTACAATTGCATATATCGTCCTTCAAGAAACAAGATAACAAGAGTATAGTAGATATCTTCTATTCTTTTACTTCACTGCTTTCACCCTCATTTTATATTTTAATCTACCATTCTCTTTGTCATAGACAAGTCCAGCCCTGTGTTGTACAGCAGAACAGAAGGCTATTGAATCTTGTGACCTCTCAAAAAAAATCACTTTGTACAGTAATTCTGCATATGGGCAGCTATACTGTCTACTAGTGATGAGCTGAAATGTTGTGTTTGCGTAATTACCCCATGAAATTCGCATTTATGGTATAAAATCATAATTTGCAATAACCAGAAAATTCATATTTCATGATGTTCATTTCTGCCATATCTTGCATCCAATCATAAATCTATGTTTCATTCCTCATGTCTTCTTCTTGTGTAATTGCAAAAAATACATAACATTGCAAAATTAGCACATTACATTTATTCCTACTGTCTACAGCCCTTCTGGAAATGTGACTATTACTCACTACAATATAGGGTTCATTTACTCAATGAATCACACTCTTTACCAATACCCCACACCATTACTGGCTATGTGAGACTACATAAAACCCAATAGGTCAGTGCATCCAGCACATTAAAGTCCTGTCTAATGGACTGTGGTATGAACAAAGTTAGTGAAAAGCCTGGCAGGTGGCAGTATAGGGGCGATACCAAGTGGTCTTTGCTTGTCAAGACTTCTGATGTTAATGGTTGTGAATTGTTGTTACTGTTATTTGTGCAGCATGACCCTGACTTCCTGTTCCAGTGAGGATCTGGGCTCTATTGTCAGTGTAGAAGGTCCCTGGAACAGGAAGTGAGGTACAGTAATAAATAGGGATGCTCATTCGGATTCCGTAGAAATGCAATTTCCGAAATTCCGATCGGAAATTGCATTTCCGCATCGGAATGCGTAAATCGGTAATGCATGTGCGGTAATTGCGGACATTTCAGCCGACTTTAACATCGATTTTCTCAAAAACTATAAGGTCTTTTGAACACTTTTTTTGCATCTTGTTCACACCATTCAGTTTAATAAACCCTGAAATGTGGTGTTTCTAGGACTTACGGTGGCTTTGCTATTAACCACTAAAATCGGCGGATTTCTACTGTAATGTAAAATGCAGAAAACCTGCATCTGCCTATTTTCTGCATTTTACATTACAGTTTAGCGGTTAATAGCAAAGCCCCCGTAAGTCGTAGACACACCAAATTTTCAGGGTTTAATAAACAGAATCTTGTGAACAAGATGCAAAAAAATTTTTCAAAAAGACCTTATAGTTTTTGAGAAAATCGATGTTAAAGTCGGACGGAATTTCCGCGATTTCCGGCGGAAATTCCACATTGGAATGCGGAAATTGGTAGCCGAAAGCGGAATCGGTAATTGGCAATGGTGGAATGCGGATTTAACGCGGAATCAGAAATTGGCATTTCTGACCATCCCTAAAGAGCCGACAGAGGTTCTAATTCTTCCAAACTCTAAACAAGTTATTTTCATTACTGTCTCAATCTCCTTTGACACAAAAATAGAAGAGAAAGTTTATGTTTTTATTTTATAATCATGCAAATCCCTTTAAAGTTTTTTGTCAATATACTGTATATTAATTTGAATATATTGTTATTTATCTGGTAAATAATGAACAAAGATAATCATAAAAATCATACATATAAATCTATGCTACTAAAGCTTAGTATTTGCTTGATTATTGTCTTGCAGAAAGCTGACCTTGTTGATCCCAAATGTAAATTGGTAAGTGGCCACCCAGATAATAATAACAGTGGACAAAATAAAATGTATTGGGACTAAAAATCATTTACAATTTCTTTATTACAGACAAAAGTTATTGAGGGTCTAACTGGCCTACTCGGAGGTGATAAAGGTCTCCTTGGTAGTGGAGCAGGGCCCGTTAGTGCTTTAGCTGACGGCAAATAATAATGCTAAGACACACAACATCCATTTGGTGAGTATATTCTAAAGATAAAAAGTACTTCTGTTCTACTTCTGTTCTGTACTACTGTTATACTGAAAATATTCAAATAGCCATCACTGATAATCTTCTAAGACTGCTAGTTTTCTGGCTGTAAAGCTGATTTGTTGACTAGAAGACTGTTTGTTCCCTATAGAAAAGTTCAAAGTTAACTCCTCTTTCTTGTTGGGGTGGGGGTGGAAGGGAGGCTGTTCAAGTGGGGCTACTGTAGAGGAGGGCTCACTCTGATGTCAGCATACTGTAGAGGAGGGCTCACTCTGATGTCAGCATACTGTAGAGGAGGGCTCACTCTGATGTCAGCATACTGTAGAGGAGGGCTCACTCTGATGTCAGCATGCTGTAGAGGAGGGCTCACTCTGATGTCAGCATACTGTAGAGGAGGGCTTACTCTGATGTCAGCATACTGTAGAGGAGGGCTCACTCTGATGTCAGCATACTGTATCTTTAAAATCGATTTTCTCAAAAACTATAAAGTCTTTTTGCAATTGTTTTTTTTTGCTTGCACTCACTATTCTCTTTAACATATGTAGCAATTTTGGTGTCAATAGCATGTATTGGGGCTTTGCTATTCACTGCTAAAAATGGCAAGAAATTACACAAAATTTCACAAAATGTTATGTGAAATTATGAATAACTACACAAAATCAGTTGCATTTGCAAATCGTAATTACATATAAGCGTAAGTGTGAAAATTTACGTGAAATTTTGTGAAATTGTATTTTGTTGATTACGATCATCACTGGGTAAAACATTACCAGAAAAGAAATAGATGGGGAGGAGTGGGAGTGTACCTTTATCATTACCTTTTACTCAGCTCTCTGATGGAATTACACTGGGGAAGGGAAAGGGCTCAGTAATGTAGTCAATCATTTATATGGAACTAGATATATAAATAGGTGTGGGTCTGTAATAAATAACTACTGCTGTGATGAAAACTAGGTACAAGAGTTTTTAAAAATAATACGTTTAAACTCACTTTAAGCTCAGAGTGTAGGCAGTGAATATTTTTCTTTGCTTGTGTTGTTTTCATATAATTCATTATTACTTGTTTTTATTTTCCACAGGAGCTGAAGACTTACAGTAGAATATAGTACTGAACGTAAATCATTAGTTTTCATTTTAATCAATCATCTAAATGAATCAGATTCCCTTAAAATGCTCCACATAGGCTTCCCTTGTAATCCCTAAATGCTGATTTACTCTCTCTGTGATTTTTCTTTCTGTAGACATTAAATTTCTTGCATCACACATTACATGTCTCTGGTCTTAATTATGTGTCTTCCAGGATAAGATTAAAGATAATTAAACATATTGCTGATGAATCGATCCAAAATTATGCAGAATTATAAACACTAAGCAGGATAGTGACATTTTACACCAGGATGGCAAAAACATTGCCATATGGGCAGGTAGATGGAAGATGAAGTTGATTGCTGATAAATGTAAAGCTGTACACCAAGTTGGGTGTGCCAACGGAAGAGCACCTCATAAGATGAATGACGTACGCCTGTAAACATCAGAATTGGAGAAGGACTTGGGAATTCAACAAGGGATGGGCCATACTATGCACCTATGCAGTGCAACCACTTTCTTAAATGGAGGAGAGTAACCCTGAGCAAAAACATAGAAGATTCTGGGATGCATAAAGAGGGAAAGAAAACCGTGAGATGCCAGTATACTTCTCCCTGTGTATAAATCACTTGGGAAGTTGTGGAATGTGGGATACAGTTTTGGACATCACATTATAGGAAAAGCATCAACATTTTAGAACAGATACAAAAAACACGCAACTCAATTAATCAGAGGGTTAGCAGGTCTCAATAAACTGGGCTTATTTAGCTGGGAAAAATGACAGCTAAGAAAGGATCAGATTAACATGGATAAATACAGCAAAGGGCAATAGAAAGGCTGTGCAATTTCACTTTTTGTCCCTAAGCATGTACAAAGGACAAGTGGACATGATCTGTGTATGGGGGAAAAAAAGTTTTTTGCCAACTATTTAGGAAGTGGATCTTCACAAGAAGAGTCATTCAAATGTGGAATATTTTACCACACCACAACGTTATTGTAAATTCTATATCTGCATTTAAAGGAGGGTTGGATACTTCCTTGCATTGAATGACATCCATGGCTGTAATTATTAGGTAATTCCCAGGTAGAGTTGATTGCAGAATTTTATCTGACTGCCACCTGGAGTTAGGAAGAATTTTTTTTCGCTTATTGGCCTGAGTCTTGTAAGGTTTTTTTCCTCACCAGTTCTTGCACCAAACTTTGGATCAAATAGAAAGAACAGCATTGTACCTAAATTATGTTATTTTTTTCCTAGTTAAACTTGTAGAACAAACATCTTTTTTTCCAAATTAAATGTAACTGTAAACCATCATTATACTGAATCAATGCAACTTTACTCATCAGTTATCATTCTAAACATATTGTATGACTGATTTTACCCACTGAAGATATTTGAGAACCTCTGGATGTCTGTAGTTAACAATGTTCTCCTCCCACATCCCTAACACAAAGGAAGCATTGCTTATATATAAATCTGAACCCCCTATCCGTGACCTGCACCTGTGGTGTTATCCATGCAGATACAATAAGGGAATGAGTTATGTAGAGCACTGGTCAGGCTGACATGCACAGACCAGATCACAGTATGCATAAGAAGGAAATAGACTGTAAAGAGAAATGATGAGGCTGATATGATGAAACATGATCACATACATGAGACACACAAGGATGGGGAAAATACTTTACAGATTTTTGATAATTGCTATTAGCAGAATATGATATTTCCACAACATTTTTACACTTGCTACAGCTCCTTTACAAGCTTCTTCCCTAAGGATCAACAGTAGCTGATCTGCAAAGATGGCTGACCACCATTAACCTCCCTGGCATTATGATTATTTCCAGATTTAGAGTCTAAAACCTGTGCAAATTTTCACAAGATTTTTAGACCCTAAACACACACACACACACACACACACACACACACACACAAACACAAACATATACACACACACACATACACACACACACACACACACACAAACACAAACATATACACACACACACACACACACACACATACACACACACACACACACACACACACACAAACACACACACACACAAACAAAAATGACCACAGAGAGATCTGCAGCAGCTCCCTCATATAACTTACTCAGGCATGGGATTGCCACTTTGAGCTGCATATTTCCATCCCGAGCCTGAGCAGATTACCCAACATGCATACAGCCTGTTTTAGACTTTCTGGTACTCAACAGTGTGGATAGGGGTTGGCCCAGTACTAATGATGGACAAACTTGTTTGCCAGCATACATTTTGTTGCAAGTAAATGAATGTTTGCTGCTTACATTTACAAAAATGATCATTCCCAAAAGTTTGCACTTGCATTTCATATTGAAGTCAATTTCTGCTGACTTTAGGGGTTAATAGCAAAGCCCCCATGCATGCTAGAATCAACAAATCTGCAGCGTAAGTTAAGGAGAGCAGTGATTTTATTTTAAAAATACCTTTTAGTTTTTTTCGAAAAAAAGAAATGTTATGGTTTAGATAGGAAAATCAATTTTACAGATGCCACTGTGAACCCCCTAGGATGTTGGCAGCCCCACCTCCTCCTGGGACATCCATGGATTGTACATGGGCTCAAGGGGAGAGGGGGAGGCTTTGATGCCCCTCTCGTCCAGAGCCCCCATACCATGAACCATGTGGGCTGCTATAGCGCAGGGTGCGAATTCTCATTCGGCCAAGGAGCCGCATTCTGGCTATCCCAGCCTGCATGGGGAAAAGGGGTTAAATAGGCTTGGGATGGGGGACGCCCACATAATTTTTTTTTTCCACACTTTGTACATATAAAACATTTTTAAATATATACATTTATATACATGTTAATACATTATCTGCCATTTTACCACAGTAGTTTTGGTACTTTGTTCTGACTTTTACATCAATTTTCTTAATTTTTTTTCAAAAACTATAAAGTCTTATTTTTTCTCTTGTTCTCAGTGTCCTTCTTAACATACTCTGCACATTTGGTGTTTCCAGGATGTTCGAGGGCTTTGTTGTTAACCGCTAAAGTTGGGGGGCCGTTAAAATATTTACAGTGGGTTGCAAAAGTATTCGGCCCCCTTGAAGTTTTCCACATTTTGTCATATTACTGCCACAAACATGAATCAATTTTATTGGAATTCCACATGAAAGACCAACACAAAGTGATGTACAAATGAGAAGTGGAACGAAAATCATACATGATTCCGAACATTTTTTACAAATAAATAACTGCAAAGTGGTGTGTGCATAATTATTCGGCCCCCTTTGATCTGAGATAAGTCAGTTGCCTATAGACATTGCCTGATGAGTGCTAATGACTAAATAGAGTGCACCTGTGTGTTATATAATGTCAGTACAAATACAGCTGCTCTGTGAGGGCCTCAGAGGTTGTCTAAGAGAATATTGGAAGCAACAACACCGTTAAGTCCAAAAGACACACAAGACAGGTCAGGGATCAAGTTATTGAGAAATTTAAAGCAGGCTTAGGCTACAAAAAGCTTCCCAAAGCCTTGAACATCCCACGGAGCATTGTTCAAGCAATCATTCAGAAATGGAAGGAGTATGGCACAACTGTAAACCTACCAAGACAAGGCCATCCACCTAAACTCACAGGAAAAACAAGGAGAGCGCTAATCTGAAATGCAGTCAAGAGGCCCATGGTGACTCTGGACGAGCTGCAGAGATCTACAGCTCAGGTGGGAGACTCTGTCCATAGGACAACTATTAGTCATGCACTGTACAAAGTTGGCCTTTATGGAAGAGTGGCAAGAAGAAAGGCATTGTTAACAGAAAGCATAAGAAGTCCCGTTTGCAGTTTGCCACAGGCCATGTATGGGACACAGCAACCATGTGGAAGAAGGTGCTCTGGTCAGATGAGACCAAAATGGAACTTTTTGGCCAAAATGCAAAACGTTATGTGTGGTGGAAAACTAATACTGCACATCACTCAGAATGCACCATCTCCACTATCAAATATGGTGGTGGCAGCATCATGCTCAGGGGGTGCATCTCTTTAGCAGGGACAGGGAAGCTGGTCAGAGTTGACTGGAAGATGGATGGAGCCAAATACAGGGCAAACTTGGAAGAAAACCTCTTGAAAACTGCAAAAGACTTGAGACTGTGGCTGAAGTTCACCTTCCAGCAGGACAATGACCCTAAACATACAGCCAGGGCAACAATGGAATGGTTTAAAACAAAACATATCCATGTGTTAGAATGGCCCAGTCAAAGTCCAGATCTAAATCCAATCAAAAATCTGTGGCAAGATCTGAAAACTGCTGTTCACAAATGCTGTCCATCTAATCTGACTGAGCTGGAGCTGTTTTACAAAGAAGAATGGGCAAGGATTTCAGTCTCTAGATGTGCAAAGCTGGTAGAGACATACCCTAAAAGACTGGCAGCTGTAACTGCAGCAAAAGGTGGTTCTACAAAGTATTGACTCAGGGGGCTGAATAATTACGCACACCCCACTTTGCAGTTATTTATTTGTAAAAAATGTTTGGAATCATGTATGATTTTCGTTCCACTTCTCATGTGTAGACCACTTTGTATTGGTCTTTCACGTGGAATTCCAATAAAATGGATTCATGTTTGTGGCAGTAATGTGACAAAATGTGGAAAACTTCAAGGGGGCCAAATACTTTTGCAACCCACTGTACCACACTCAGAACAAGAAATTTAAAATCGATTTCTCAAAAACTATAAGGTCTTTTTGAATGTTTTGCTTCCCGCTTAACATACCCTGCAAATTTGGTGTTTCTAGCATGTATGGGGCTTTGCTATTTACCGCTAAATTTGGTGGCCATTTGCCTGCCATTTAAGTCTATGGAGCCCGCCGCGAACGACTGGTTCATGGACATTTGGGTAAATTTGCGTGCTTTAATGCTGGGTTAGCAATACTTATTAATTCTACTTAATACTCATTGTTTGTAAATCAATGTACTTGATCAAAAAAAGTGATTCGAAACATCCTAAAGTATAAATTAGATCAAGCCAGATTAGTTCAGGTGCACATGTATCCCTCCAATGAGGAGCACACTTTATTATAATCAAAAGTTTTGATCTTTTAAGAAGATATGGACACCCCAGCCTTAATTCAAGGAGGTGAATTGAACAAGGTTGCTCCTCCCATTTACATGGAGTTGTTCTTGAGAAGATATTATAAGACCATATATCTTTCTTGACACAATTAACCACTCAAGCCCAACTGGACGAGATTTCTCGTCCAGTTGGGCTGCGCGCACTCCCTCGGGTCCCGCGCCCCCCCCCTGTGCGCGCCCCCGCTGCTGGCCGCTAGCCCACCGATCAGTGAAAGGGATTATAAATCCCTTTCGCTGATCGGACCCCCCCGGAGAAAAGCCGACAGCGTCTCTTCAGACGCTGCGGCTTTTCTGAGCTCTGGTCTCCTTTCTTCTGCCTGGGAGCGAGATCGATCACTCCCAGGACTTTTTGATTCTGGCCATCTTGTGGCCAAATAGCAAATTACACCCAAAAAAAAAAAAGTTTTAAGAATAAACCTATAAATATATTAAAAAAAAACCTGTTTACCTCCCACACCAAAAAATACCCACATACAAGTTTAAATTAAAAAAAAAAATTACAATAATAAAAAAAAAAAAAAAACATAAACAGTTACCTAAGGGTCTGAACTTTTTAAATATTCATGTCAAAGGAGTATATCAATATGATTTAATAAATTATGGGCTTCTAAACAGTGATGGACGCAAAACGGAAAAAATGCACCTTTATTTCCAAATAAAATATTGTCGCCATACATTGTGATAGGGACATAATTTTAACAGTGAAATACCCGGGGCATATGGGTAAATACAATACGTGAGTTTTAATTATGGAGGCATGTATTATTTTAAATCTATAATGGCTGAAAACTGAGAAATAATGAATTTTTTCAATTTTTTTCTTATTCTTCCTGTTAAAATGCATTTACAGTAAAGTGGCTCTTAGCAAAATATACCACCCACAGAAAGCCTAATTGGTGGCGGAAAAAACAAGATATAGATCAATTAATTGTGATGAGTAGTGATAAAGTTATTGGCAAATGAATGGGGGGTGAAAGTTGCTCGGATGTAAAAAAATTTCAACCCTTCGGGCTTAAGTGGTTAAAATAGCAAATCCTTCTCATAATGGATGCACTTTTTATTCCCCGTTTTAAAACACTAACACTAAGATTAGAGGCTTGCTCTACCAATAATTAAACCCAAACCATATTGCTAGTATTTTATTTATTTATTGTATTTATAAAGCGCCGACATATTATGCAGAGCTGGACATTAGTTAAGGTTACAGACAATATCTAGAGATTACATACAGCAATACGAAAATACAGGAATACAAGAAAAACCAGATCACGCAGCACAGTAGGAGTACAAGGTAATTCTTAGTCAGTCACTGGAGGGGAGCATGGGGATTAGGCAAGTTGAGTTCACTCAAATGCATAGCATGGGTGCACAGTAATGGAGGTGCATAATCAGGTAGGACACAAAAGGAGGAGGACCCTGCCCAAAGGCTTACTATCTAAAGTGAACAATATGGACACGAAAGGTAGGAGACCAAATTCCGATGCAGGTTTAGAGCACTAGTGAGGGGTGGTAGGCCAGAGTGAAAAGGTAAGTTTTAAAGGGCCTTCTTGAAGGTGTTGAAGTACTTCAACATACACCTCACCTAAAGGATTATAAGGAACACCATACTAATACGGTGTTTGACCCCCTTTCACCTTTAGAACTGCCTTAATTCTATGTGGCATTGATTCAACAAGGTGTTGAAAGCATTCTTTAAAAATGTTGGCCCATATTGATAGGATAATATCTTGCAGTTGATGGAGATTTGTGGGATGCACATCCAGGGCACGAAGCTCCCGTTCCATCACATCCCAAAGATGCTCTATTGGGTTGAGATCTGGTAAATGTGGGGGCCATTTTAGTACAGTGAACTCATTGTCATGTTCAAGAAACCAATTTGAAATGATTTGAGCTTTGTGATATGGTTTATCATCCTACTGGAAGTAGCCATCAGAGGATGGGTACATGGTGGTCATGAAGGGATGGACATGGTCAGAAACAATGCTCACCCTAGAAATGGTTGTGCATGAAAATTCCAGTAACTGAGAAGATTGTGAAATACTCAGACCGGCTCATCTGGCACCAACAACCATGCCACACTCAAAATTGCTTAAATCACCTTTATTTCCCATTCTGACATTCAATTTGGAGTTCAGGAGATTGTCTTGACCAGGACCACACCCCTAAATGCATTGAAGCAACCGCCATGTGATTGGTTGATTAGATAATTGCATTAATGAGAAACTGAACAGGTGTTCCTAATAATCCTTTAGGTGAGTGTATGTTACAGAATAAGTCAACTAGATCTGCCCTGAAGTCTCACTACTAGACTTTTCCCTCAACACTGGCTCTGTAGATTAACTATCCACACTATGGGAAGTTCACACTACATGATTTAGAGACCAACATTTGCTTTGGGTTCCATCCATAAGAAAGAAATGTTCATGTCAACTGAGAAGATTCCCCACCAACAATGGTGGGGAATTGAGGCTATTGATTAGTCTACAGAACTAATTAAAAGATCTGATGAATTCCTGTACAGTTAAATCATTGCTATTATCTGGTCAGAAATTGTATGAGAAAGTGAATAAGTCGCTTACACTGTGAGCAGAATGCTAAAAGGCCTGTTTGTCTCACATGCACCGTGATTTCTTCCTGGAGCATTTGACATTTACTTGTTCTCTTACCAAAGCGCTATCCCTTCTATATGTTATTTCTACGGCCCAAATTAGTTTACCATACACAATGCCCACTGCTTCACTGAAATATATAAGGCTTAAAATTACTCCAGATTATAATTCTTATTAGTGATGATCACACTCTGCTTATTATGATTACCCTAAATTTAGCATACATTTTTACATTTATGGTCATTCATAATTACTATTTGGAAAGTCAATTTGTTTTGTGTAATCCATCACAATTTTGTGTAATAACGCAAAATTTGTGGTCATTTTGTGCAAAATGTAGAGGTTAATAGAAAAGCCCCCGTACATGCAATCATCACCATCATTTTTCAAAAAGACCTTGTCGTTTTTGAGAAAATCAGTTTAAAATAAAATGCAAAGAAAAATGTTTTTTTTTTATCTCTGAAAAAATGCAGTTTGAAAAACATTTTTATAAAAGATTTTCTCAAAAACCACAAAGTCTTTCTGAACAATTCTTTTTATGACTTGTTCCCATTACTTCCCTAGTAATTTTGATAACAAAAGCATTTTGCTTTGAATTGCTACAATTGGCATGGATTTAACCTCCCTGGCGTTCAATTTCCCCAGGATTTCTGTGCAAAAAGTCATCCAATTAATTTTCATAACTTTTTTTCCTGTAACTTTCCAAAATGTGTCAAGCAAGGGTCTAGTATAGAGTGCAGGAGAGTATTGACGTGTATGCACGTTCATACTGTTTACAGCAGGCTTTGTATTGACGTGTATATCCGTCAATACCGCTAGGGACGGCAAAAAATTATGCAAAATTACAGTTCTTACAGGTGAAATTAATATGATTTTTTTTCTAAATGTTCTCATTATGATTTCACATCATGATTGCGAATTTGCGAATTTGTGAGGAAACGCGGAAAAGCCACCGCTAGTACTCAGAGCAAGGCGGCTGATTCCGCGTTCAACATGGCAGCTGGTGCGCAGTCGGAGCGTGGAGGAACCACCGCATGCCCAGACAACAGGGCGGGGATTCCGCGTCTGATGCGGCAGGTTGCACGCATAGGCCTACTCCTATCAGTAATGCTGAATGCGGAGAAAAACGCAGCACGCACAGACAGCGGTGCGGCGGATTCCGCATCCAACACAGCAGAAACATTACAACACATGTCTGGTGTGGCTGGGACTGATAGTCCACACTGGTTCAGGAGGATGCACGCGGGCGGGGCCTTTATGACAGTCAGAAGGGGGTCAGCTGACCAAGCCGGTCAGCTGACAATTTCAGCAGCTTTCATTGGTCCAGCACTTGGGAGAGGCGCTGGAGAGCGCTGGTGTATATATACTGGGTGCTGGTCATTTCTCTGGTGTCTAGCGTTGCGATCACTACGTGGTAGCACTCAGACCCTGTCAGTATCTGTGTTTATTAGACCAGTTTCTTAGGTGTTGATGATCATGGAGCTCACACCTTAGTCTAGGAATTCTGTTATTATCTGTGTTATTATCTAGACCAGTTTCCAAGGTGTTGACGATCAAGGAACTCACACCTTAGTCTAGGAATTCTGTACCATCTGTATTATTATCATTATCTAGTCTAGTTCCAGGAGTGTTGAGAATCTTGGAGCTCACACTCAAGCCTAGGCATTGTTGATTATCTGTTATGACCTTCTGCTTTCCTGACCATTCTTCTGATCTCTGATTCTGTACCTTTGTCATTCTGATACCCTGTTGCCAAACTCAGCTGGTCTTAGGCTTCTGCATCTGTATACTGTCTCTGTACTTTATCTGTCCGTGTGTTAACGACCTGGCCTGTCCGACCTCGAGAACTCTCTCTTCTGTTAAGAGATAGTTCACAGATCTGTCAGTGACACTTCCTCATTGGTGTCACTCACGTTCTGTCCTTCCCACTCTCAGCCTGGCTCCGCCCCTTGGGGAGCCTCAGGCCATTGGAAGGAATCTGTTCTCTGGGCAGTACCTCCTACTGCCTTGCACCCACTGTACGGGTGCTCTCCTCAAAGTATTACTGTTGCACCAAACACTCATATATTACTCAGGTGTCCAGAGGTTAGAGATATATCTGATTATCGGTGATACTGCAGATCATCTATAATCAGGTATATATCTGCATTCTCGGTGATACTGCAGATCACCGGTAATCAGATCATCTCTGTGTTACACCGATCGTTAGAGAATTATGATGGGATATTATGATTACACAAAATGTGTGCACATCACTAATTCTTACTTTTTCTCAATTTTCCATAATTTATAACCTCTTCTTCTAAGATAAAAATGCCTCCTTAAATTATCATTCTTTGGCAGAATATTTAGTATATCTATGACGATCCATCATAAATCACTTTGCAATTTTGAGACTTCCGGTGTGTGTCCCTACACGCATTTCCAAGTCACTCAAAAATAATATTATATAATTTTTTTCGGGCATTCAAAAAGCACAATATTGCCAAATTGGTGCTATGACATAGAAGGGAGCATGGGGACTAGGTGTTCCAGATATTGCCAGATACTATTTAGAAGCACTTTTACCACATGTCATACCATGGACCCACTTATAAGCTTATGCTAAATGGAAGGAGATCATGGAGCATTGGTTGGCCTCGGTCTATTCATTCCCCTTTTGATGGACATCACCAGACCCAACTTTAATCCCTGCTTTAACCAAAATCATCCAATTTTCTAAAGTCATCTGGAGCAATTGAATATATAGATATGATTGGGCATCTTCTATACCTCTCCTTATTGACATGGTCTTTAATGTGAATAAACCTAATAGCATTACTTATACAATTGCACATACTAGGACCAAAGGAGATTTTTTTTTTCAAATAATACACATTGTTGCCCCAATCCACATGTGGATTGGATCGTGATTGGAGAGTGTGTGTACTCAAACAAAGTCTGCGGATCCCCTACAACTGGTGACATTGGTGCTATATATATACATTTAATCAAGTGCTGTGGAGCACAGTCCTTCTTACCTCCTAGGGGTTTTGTTTGGAATACACATTGTTGACCAAACCTTTAGATCACTCCTTAACTATAAGCAGCTCTTACATTAACTATATGATTGCTTGTTTGTGTTCAGCTCAATCTCTAATTGATTAATTAACTTCTGCAAAAGTAATTCAGCTTCTCTCCTAATCTCCATATGTCAGGAAATCTTGTTAACCTGCTTCCTTTCTTCTCCCATTTCCATTCATTCTCTGTCTACCTCTGCCTACATTCAAAGCTCACAGCACTCAATTGCTAAAACTGTAACCTGTACAGCAATTAAGGCAGCATATTTTGATGAAAAGTCTGCTCCAGCTTATAAGACTTTCAAAAAAGTGGAATCCAAATGGAAATATTTTCCTTCAATATCCATTCCTCTCTTGCAACCAGTAAGGGCTGGTGCACACCAAGAGCACTTCTGAACACTTTTTAAAATGCCATTGCTTTGAAAAGCACTTGGCTAATGTAAATGAATGGAATGGAGCACACCAGAGTGATAAACTTTTTTCCCAAATGCAAATGCAGGTCCTGCAGCATTTTTGGTGATTTCTGAGTTGATTCAGCCTCAATGTTAAGTATAGGAAAGTGGAAAATCGCTCTGAAAAGCACTAGGCCAGTGGAATTTTCCAAGCAGTTTTGTTACAGAAGCTGTTAAGTTACAGCTGTACTGTTACAAAAAGTAACTAACACTACACCAAAATGCTCCAAAAATGGATATGCATGATTAGAAAATCGCTAGGCATATGCCTAGAACCGCCTAGGAAAATCACTTAAAAAAGCACTAAGCTTTTGCGATTACGCTAGCACTTTTTGGTGTGCAGTGGCCCTAACCTCTACTCTGCTCCTGCCAACATATAATTTCCCTCACGAGAAGCTAACTGCTTATGACCTGCAAATGTTTGCATTGAGCTAAAGATAACTGCACCCTGTTCTAGCCTGCAGTTGCTTGCATCGAGCTTACAGATAACTGCACCATCTTCCAGCCTGCTGGTCTTTGCATCCATCCTATGGATGATTGCACCCTGTTCTAGCCTGCAGATGTTTGAATCCAACCTACAGATATATGCTCGGTTCCTCCTCCTTCTAAAAGTTGTATTCAGCCTGAAGACCATCACATGGTTATTCAGCCTAATGAGGGTTGTACTATCCCCCGAAAAAAATGCCTAAAATAGTGCACAAAATATATGTGTAAACCTATTTTTTTATTGGTCCCTATACAGTGTGTCCCCTAATTTTATATTTTAATTTTTTACCTGGTCTGTGTGTCTTTTCTGAACTGTGCCAAACTGTGCAGTGCCAACAGAATTGTTGAGAGTCTTTTTTGTTTAGCTACATTAACAAGCTTATCTCAAAAAGTAAATAACAGAAACTTCACATTTCAGATAGGATAAGGACACTATGACTGGAAGGTCTTTAACCACCCTCCCGCTAAAGAGTTTACAGGGTGATGTAAGGCTGATATCTAGGTGATGTTTTCCACGGGTGGACCAACAATCTCTTAAATAATCATTAAATTAACACTAATGCGGGTTTAAAAAAGGGCAGAAGTGACATCACTTTTGGCATCACAGAGAAACACTAAAGATGGAAACCAGCAGAAATATTTTTTTTCTTTTTTTTCATATCACATTTCTCTTAAATCTGACAGTGAACACTAAAAAAAACAGGAAAGGCAAGCTAAATAAATAATTTTTTACATGATGATTTATTTAAAATTTTTCAGTTAATATGGAGTTTCATCCCACTTTAAAGATAGTTGTCCGACCCTGCTGTCAGGGATTCTCATCATGAGGTCGTGATCACGAGTCTTCTGCTTACAACAACTTTCCAATGCTACTTTTACAATGCATGTTGTATGATACTATGTATCTCCAATAAAAAACATTGAAATATAAAATACTTATATAAAACGACAATATCTAGTGATGGCATCAGCAAAAATTAAGAGGATCAATTTAAATGTACTAATTAAAGAATATAGATTAAGTCTTGGGGGGATCCCAGATGAATCCGGTTCTTCTCTTATGTACAACACTCATACTCAAGGATGGACCTTAGTTATAACAACTCTTCATTAGCTCTGAATAGTTTTTTAAAGGGTACTTGCTAAGCTCCTGTTCAGACAACATGAACATAGTATATTAAATTGGCTAAAAATATAAAAGATTATATAACAGATTATGATATAAAAATAATATTGCATTTTTATTTATCTTTTGGGCCACAAGCATAGAAGGATGAAGAAATCCACAACATAAACTTTTAAAGTATTCTCTTTTTTTTCAACTATTACTATGTTTTATGTCACCATGTTGTTACAATATTAACCTTAATATTTCCAACTCATTACTAACATGTTATATCGATGTGCAGAGGCGCCAAAAGGATAAAATACGCTAAAAAGTTTAAAATATTCAGGTAGTGGTGGTGGACCAGCTACTCTAAAATAGACACGATGCTGTCGCTTGAAATCAAAAAAATGTATTCACATACTCCGAGATAAAACTGCAACGCGTTTCACGGGCAAGAACCCACTTCTTTAGGCATTAATTAACAGGAGTATCACACTAAAAATGACAGAGATGAAGAGCATATCAGAGCACTGTATGTGTATAGTTGTATTATATGCATACATGAAAATATACTAATATAGTATTGTATTGGGGGATGCAGTAAACAAAATATTGCTTCGTGGGTGGGGTGGCAGAGGTTGTGGTTACTGTAATAGAATAGTAGCTTTATATAAACATTTTGGTAGCCAGAGAATGACTTAAAATATTGCACCAGGAATAGTGTAAACCCGGGGGGGGGGAATTTCTGCATAGGCTTGGTGTGGGCAGGTGGAAAAGCGGTATTTTAGTGAGAAATATATTTCCATGTATGCATATAATACAACTATACACATACAGCGCTCTGATATGCTCTTCATCTCTGTCATTTTTAGTGTGATACTCCTGTTATTTAATGCATGAAGAAGCAGGGTCTTGCCCATGAAACGCATTGCAGTTTTATCTCGGAGTATGTGAATAAATTGTTTTGACTTCAAGCGACAGCCTCGTGTCTATTTTAGAGCGGCTGGTCCATCACCACCACCTGAATATTTTGAACTTTTTAGCGTATTTTATCCTTATGGCGCCTCTGCACATCGATATATCCAGTTTTCCACCCTTGGTGGAAGGGTGATACACCCTCTTCTTCCTTCTTCTACAGAGAGCGACATCTTATTCCTGAGTGGGGACAGGTCTAATCTCCCCACCTGCTTGAAAAGTGGTTGCCTAAGCGGTAACCCATGTTTGTAAGTATAATACTTACTTGTCATTTTTTCCTCCCTGTTCCAATACATACTGCACTATACTGGGCTCTCAGTTTGTCTGTTTATTCATTACTAACATGTGTGTGTTTTTAACAGTCTATGCACCATGGAATATGTTGGCACTTTATAAATCAATACAAATAATAGTATATAATTCATTTTCTTTTTTCCCTTGCAGGGACAAGAGCGGGCAGCAGTTACTGAGGTCATGTGTTAGGCAGACTTGTGTGGGAAGCGCTATACACCGGGGGGGGTCCTAAGTGGATTAGGACCCTCGCAAAATAAGTGTAAACTCCTATACCTTTGCTGCCTTTTATCCAGAAATAAAGTGAGCACGACATATACCACTGAGTGCATTACTGTCTTGTTTTCCTGCACTTGAATGCATATACAGGTGGTGGATAAGTGGAACATAAAACTACCTAGGAAGAAAACCCATTCACCTGCGCTGTTTCATACTACGAAATTCTGCAATCTCGATACAAGGTCTTATCCTCACACAGCTGTGATAGTGTTCATGGTGCGGTGCATTGACACCTGCTGGAGCGCCTCTGATCTAGCATCACAATAACGGTCACTCAACATAAAACTGAATTACTGTAGTTAAAAACTTTGTAATACAATGAATATGAAATGGGGCTGAATAATTGTAATTAGCAAGTGTACACATCACAAGGTCTGTGACATGCAGTAAAGAAACTTGTAGATGGGCCAAGAAAGTCATTAATCAAGTTGATGTAACATTTTTGTAATCCACCTATGAGGGCCAATGTCTGCAGTGTTTGTTTTGTAGGGTGTTTTATACACATGACATTCAGAAGAAAGTTGGAGGTAAAATTAATTTAGAACACCAAAGAAGGTGCTGACATTAAGTGTGGGTGTGATCTGGCAGAAGGTAACGGAACATCCTGGAGAGGAATAGATGACATGTACTGCTGGTGTTGCATCAGCCACTGCAAACTAAGAATGTTGGATAACACTTGAGCAGTTACCCAGAAATACTAGACTTCTTGTTTTTGTTATACTGACCCAAAACCCAATAATCATAAGAAGCATATATTAGTAATAGTATCAAAGCAGGTTTCTATCATGAAGAACTGGGTCATCACCGCTGAACCTTCACCCCCCCCCCTCCATTTGATGTCTCCTTAGGGATAATAGATAATGCAAAGTGCGCCTGGTGGCACTGTAGTATGGCAGCCTCGGCTCTTGGCTTTCAGACATTACCCCCCCCCCCCCTTCCTTCCAGAACCTGTGTGAGCCAAAACCAGTTCCAAGTACAACACCCCCTTTGTACTTAGTGAAATAAATGATTCTGATTCTGATCTGGTGCCATGAAGTTGTAGTGGAATCTGTTACTTATGTAACTTCATGTCCTACCTATCACACCACTTCATGATTGTGCATGCACCATAACAGCCAGCCAATCACCTGATAAAGCACAGTCATGTAGGAGTGGGATGCCCCAACTCTCAAAATTAGAACATTATTAGTCAGGACACATGGGGCAGCAGGGGGAATTGCATTAGAGAACTGAGGGAATTATCATAAATGATCATCTTTCTCTTTTTTAATTAGAATAAGGCTCAATTTTTGCAGATGAAGGGATGCGGGCTTTGGTGGTGTTAAATGAGGTATAGTGGGTTTCCCTGCAAAGGACTACCTAGAATAAATTTCCATCAGTAATCACATTTTTTTTTAAACATTACTGGAAAATGTTGTGTTATATTTTGTCATTATATATTATAACTTTTTTTTGCATGAATTACTTTTTATGTCTTCCTTCTGATCCTCAAATGTTATATCAGTATTCTCATTTTTTTCAACTATTACTTTTACTTTTCACCATGTTGTCACCGTGTTGTTGCAATATTAACCTTAATACTTGCAACTGAATACCAACACATGTGTGTGTTTTTAATGGTCTATGCACCATGGAATATGATTGTGCTTTATAAATCAATACAAATAATAACATACAATTTATTTTTTTTCTGCAAATGTATTTCTCCCTATGTGTTATATCCACACATTGTCAGTAAAATACTATTGAAATCACCATCAAGCAAAAAAAAAAAAAAACAACCCCCCCCCCCCCCAAAAAAAAAAAAAAAAAAAACCACACACACACACAAACTTCAGCTAAAAAGTGAATTAAATAGAGGTCTCTAAGTGAGTATCGAGATGTTTGTGCTATATGATCTTATTTATTTTTTTACTGTTTTTAAGTGGAATATGATTGGAAATAATAAATGTATCTAGATCATTTAAAACATTTTTCTTTGTATAATAATTTTTCTCTAGGTGTCTCCATACTATTTCTAGCATGACGGGTCAGTAATTGATCATGGTGGTGCACTGCTGGATTTGCACATTGTGTGGTGATACTAACTGCAATAACTGAGAAGAGTGAAGGGATACATGTATTTATCATTTCTTGGACTTCTCATGTGACTCAGGATGATGGATATAACACCCTCAAAGATGGCCATGGAGAGTCTTGTGGCCATGGACAGTCCCAGCAGCATAGAAGGCTCAGCGCTGCATCGCTGTATAGTGATTTATGCCAGTAGCAATGCCATTGGCAAATTATTGTCTATAATGATTTAATGCTTAGGATTCAGAAGTAAAAAAAAGAAAGTGAATAGAAACTTGATCATACAATTATGAAATATTCTTATAAGTGCAAAGATGAACTATGATTAGTTGCAGAGCAGTTGTTGTGACAGTCTCTTAACTCAGCTTACATTTTTCTTTCTTCCTCGTGTATAAATGGATCCCATGGGTAGGAGAATATAGAACATACATGAAATCATGATTGCGGGGGGCGTGGTTTGACACCGCTTGAAGATGGCTGCGTGAGACGTGTGCTCCGCCATAGACCCGCTCTTTTCTCCAGCCTCCGGCTACGATGAGCACAAACAGAGCCCCTAAGAAGAACCAACCAACTCCCAAGACTACCGGGACCTCGGAGATACCATCAGGGAAACATATTCCAGAGTACTTTCGCTCACAGAAGCTAGGGCAGTCTGGGCCTACCAGCAGCAATATGTTGCCGTCTTCTCTGAAGGACGGCACTTCCCCTCAAAACATGGCGCAAGACTCCCCACTGAATCCTAACAAAGAGGTGATGGATCGCCTTAACAACATGCCTACAACAGAAATAATGAAGGCTATTGCCTCGGACATCAAGAATACCCTCTTCGCTGTGATCGCGGAGCTCCAGGAAGACGTGACGCAGGTCAATAAGCGCTTGTCGGTAGTGGAGCGGGAGAGCCTGGACACTAAACAACAGGTCAGTGAAATCCAAAGCCATGCTGCATACCAAGATTCTAGACTGCTTGATTTTCAGCATAGACTGGAAGACCTCAATAACAGAGGCAGATGAAACAATATTAGAGTGAGGGGATTGCCAGAATCGATCTCTAACGACTAGATGAGGTCCGCCATCATTGCTATCTTCAATGAGCTACTTGAGAGGGCCACAGACACACCAATTGACTTAGAAAGGGCTCACAGGGCTTTAAGACCAAGGAAAAGCGATGATGACCCACCAAGAGATGTAATTTGCTGCTTTGCTAGCTTCTCCCTTAAAGAAAAAGTTATGAAAAAGGTGAGAGAGCTGGATGGCATTACATTTAATGAAGCAGATATTAAACTCTTTCAGGATTTATCCGCAATTACGCATCAAAACAGAAGAGCACTGAAGCCTCTGCTGCAAGTGCTCAGAGAAAGAAATATCACTTATCGCTGGAGATTTCCTTTCTGCCTCCATGCTACTAAAGGCACAATTAATGCATTCATGCGTATACCTGCTGATACTCCACACTATTGCAAACTCCTGGGCTTATCCAAAATACACCTGCCTGACTGGTTTCTGGAAAATGGAGATCATGCTACTGTTTCTAAGACAGGCCCACCTAATAGATTCTTCTCTAATGGAAACTCACGCAGATCACCACTCAAAAACCCTAGATTCCAAGGTCCTGGTCATAAAAGGAGACACAGCTCCGCTTCAGATACGCAAGTAGAGCCTTCAGCAGAAAATCCACAAGGTAACACCATTGAACTGGAAGCTTCACCGTCCGAGAATGAAGATAATCCCTTCTCTTAAAAACAGCACTGTAGTAAACTCAGATGCACGTTCCTCGAGAAAACTGGTAGTATATAACTTTTTTTTCTTGCTTATTTTCGTGCACTTAGTTTTTGCACACAGATACCAGTTGACCTATGGTTATACTTTCTTCTTTGTATGAGCTCTTTTATTCATTTTTCAATTTTTGGGACCATTCCTACTTGTTTTTGTTTTTGCTTGCATACATAACTGTTCAATCACCTATTATTAAGCCAGTCATGGTATAAATTGCTGACTATATGCCTCTGGAATTTTTGCTGCCCCCTGAGCAACTTACAGTATGTTTTTGCACATGAGCAGAGCATTTTGATGCACTGAAATAACGATATTACTACCTCTGCTGCTCTCATCCTTGCTTACACTAAGGAGACTGCTTAGAACCTCTCCTAGGAGAAGGTGTTGTTAACAACATACTGCACTTATTGTACTAACCATTTATTTCCTCCTACAGGGTATGAAAATTTCTTAATGGACAATATACTTTATCCTTTTTTATTTCTTAGCTACTGTAGGATTTTCAACTTATAGTGTGATGACAAAATGTGCACTTTTTCAGAGGTATAAGTCAGGCTACCATAGATCAAGCTGTTTTAAGGTCCCTTTGTTTCTGGTTCACGTTAGACATTCTGAAAAGTTCATCCATATATTAGCATTCAGTTTAGTTTTTAGAGGCTGGAGGGATAGTAGGGTTGAGGCTTATGAGATCACTTATTTCTGATCAGTCCAACCTATTTGAGCCACCAAACCCCACTCCCACCCAGCAATTATATCATAACTGATGAGCCTTACTACAGTACTTTGCTAAGTACTCTACATTGTAGAGGCTTTCTATAATCATATTATTTACATTAGCAGATCCTTTTTATTCGTTGTTAGCAAACAGACACTCCAATGACCCTGATTCAGTGTTTTTTAATGTTTATTTTCTCCTTCTGCCAGAGAGTCGAGACTGTGCTGGGAGACACCTATTTTGTATGGCTGACCAGGGACGTACTGTTAACCCACTCATGTCAAAAGATGCCGCCTGTTAGCTCCTGGAAAATAGCATCCTACAACGTCAAAGGCTTGAATACACCTGAACTCAGAACTACGCTTTTGCAATTACTGCAAAAGGAAAACATAAGCATCGCAATGATTCAACAACCTCACTTCTGTAAAACCCCCACTCCCAGACTGAAAGACAGACATTATACCAGGAGCTTCCATGTGGTATCACCCACAGGGAAGACAAAGGGGGTTTCTATCCTAATACACAAAAACTGTGCAGTAGATATCACTGGATACCAGATTGACCCTGAGGGACATTATGTCTTTCTTCTAGGTAAGATTGACAAAAGAGACGTTACTATTGTGCCTGTATACACTCCTAAGGAAAAGCAATCTACCTTTTTGACCAAAGTGGTTTCTCAATTATTAACCTTTGCAAAGGGAATGATCATATGGGGAGGTGATAGCAACGTATCTTTGAATCCACTGCTTGATACCTCGAACGGGAAGTCCACGGTTCCCTTCCAGTGTCTAAAAAAAAACGGGAATCTTTTTAGAGATCTATTACTCCAATCCACATAAAAAATACTCACGTATTGATCATGTTATAATCTCACAGGCTGACTTACACTTGTTAGAGATGCTGGAATTGGTACCTTGGGCTATTTTTCAATCCTGTTCCCTACCTCTAAACACAGACATTTCAATTGGAGACTTAACCCAGAGCCATTAAAATATTTGGAAACTACAGATAAGATTGGGAAATCATTGGCTGAATCTTTCAGATAAATTCCAATGATGAGACGTTGCCCCTGACTGTCTGGGAGGCCCACAAGCCAGTGATTTGGGGGAATTGATTAAAATAGGAGTGAGGACAAAAAAAGGAAGATCTTTTCCAATTAGACACCCTTTTGCAGAAAATCGTAGCTTTGGAAGTTACCCATAAGCAATCTTTAGACTCTAAAAAATTTAGCTGAATTGACATCACTAAGGACAGAGCTTAAAACCGTGCTGGATAGGAAGGCGAAAAGTATCCTCTTATACTCTGAGGACTCTTTCTATGAATGGAGCAACAGGCGGTACACAATTAGCTAGAAGATTAAAGAAAAGAAAAGCCAGACAACAAATCACAGCTGTTAAAGACAGACTGGTCAGCCTCAGTCGCACAAAAGGATTGTAACGATTGGTGTCAGCAAGAGGCACAAATATCTGATTAAGTGGTGATATACAGAATCACCACTAATGCAGATATGTTAGAGTGAAATAGTCAGTATCTTCCTGATGATAATTCAGCGGAAGGCTCACTAACACGGTAAGTGCCTGAAATGATCTACTCAGACCAGTGTCACACCCCGAACCTTGATTATTGGGGATCCGCAGTATCGCCAATAATACAAGGATAGACCCGATTATATAGCAATCTGCGGAATTGCTAATAATGCGGGTAGATGTAAAGCAGTGGACACACGATCAACATGGAAATAAACAAAGCAGTAAATATTCACAAAGTTGTGGAAATATCCACCACACGGCAATTCCTCAGAGGTGTGGTTACCTCTGAATGGGAACCCCGTGTGTGAGATCCCCCAAAGTGGCAGTGGAGGAATCTCAGCCTCTGGCAGTAACGGTCTGCTAGGGCCGGCGTCTCAGGGAGGCAAGCCTCAGATAATAACCCTACAGTGGGAGACGTTCCACTGAAGGGAGCAAGGTCAGACAGAAAGAGGTTCGGCAACAGTACAGGCAGCAACAGTACAGAGACGTGAGACGAGAGAATAGTCAGGAACCAAGCCAATAGTCGTTAACGGTACAGGCTGGCAGAGTACAGAATCAGGAAGCAGAAGAGAAGTCAAGACAGGCACAGAATCATACACAGAGAATCAATAACAATAATAATCTCCTAGTCTAGGTGTGAAGTCCTTGGTTTCAACACCTGGGATCTAGTCTAAGGTCTGAGTGCTGACACAGGGTATCGCAAACACAGACAAAGTGTGACTGAAAAGCACTTCCTTATATACTGCCTGGGAGAGAAGTCTCCACCCCAGGCAGCAACCAATCAGAGCAGGCTAAAATGTCAGCTGACCTCCAGGTCAGCTGACACGCTTTCTAAGAGTATAAAGGCGTGTCTGGCGTGCGGCCGCACCCCCTAGAGGCAAGATGGCAGAACCCTGGTGAACAGCATGTTGGTGAGTTTGGAGCAGAGTGCTCGGACGGGTGTGCGCAGCGGATGCGGACGAATTTCCGCATCCCGCGTTGGAAGGTCCGCTTGCCGGACTGGATGCGACCATATTTCCGCAATCCATCCGGCGTTGCAGATTTTTCGTTACAGTACCCCTCCCTCTAGGCGTGGACTCCGGACACGTCCCACCTGGCCTGTCAGGATGGAGCTCATGGAACCGTCTCCTAAGTTTATCAGCATGTAAATCACCTGCTTTGACCCAGGATCTTTCCTCTAGACCAATGCACCAAATACTCTCCAATGCACCAAATACTGCACTGAACCCTGAACTCGTCTGGAGTCCAAGATCTCCTCAACCTCCCATTCAGGCTCACCATCAACCATGACAGGGTGAGGCGGGAGGGAGTCCACCTGAACAGCTGGTTTCAGGAGTGACACATGAAAGGCTTTCCCCACCTTTAGAGAATGCGGTAACCTGACTCTGTAAGTAACACGATTAACCCTTTCAGAAATTGGATATGGTCCAATATACCTGGGCCCCAGTTTTGCGGATGGCTGCCTCAGAGCTATATGACGGGTTGATACCCAAACCTTGTCTCCTGGTTTAAACTCCCACTCCGCAGACCGTCTCTTATCTGCCTGCCTCTTCTGTATGATGAAAGCCTTTTTTAAATTTTCTCCGACATTAGCCCAAATCCTCTTGAAAGATTCCTGCCACTCCTCCAGGACAGGGAATGGAGAGGTCGACACTGGCAAAGGAGAAAATTTGGGAGATTTCCCATTGACAATTTGAAAAGGCGCATAACCAGAGGACTCATTCCTGAGATTGTTATGTGCGAACTCAGCAAATGGTAGAAACTCCGCCCACTGGTGTTGGGCGTCCGCCACATAACATCTCAGGAACTGTTCCAGAGATTGATTGGTCCTCTCTGTCTGGCCGTTGGTCTGTGGATGGTAACCTGATGAAAAGGACAACGACATACCCATCGCCTTACAGAAGGCCCGCCAGAACCTAGAGACAAACTGGACCCCTCTGTCTGAGACAACATTCTCTGGAATGCCGTGTAATTTAAAGATATTTTGAATGAAAAGATCTGCTAGTTTTTGAGCAGTAGGGAAACCACTCAAAGGCACAAAGTGGGCCATCTTACTGAATCTGTCTGTGACCACCCATATGACAGTCTTTCCATTGGAATCTGGAAGTTCTCCCACAAAGTCCATGGAAATATGTGTCCATGGCTCCTGAGGGGAGGGCAGTGACTGCAAAGTTCCAACTGGAGCCAGTCGGGAGGGTTTGCTCCTGGCACAGACGGTACAGGTCTTAACAAATTCCTTGCAATCTTGTTGTAGAGATGGCCACCAGACAGATCTACACAACAATTCTTGGGTTCGGGTAATGCCAGGGTGTCCAGCATTCTTGTGTCCATGAAACAACTGCAGCACTTTGGGACGTAAAGTACAAGGGACATAAAGAACCCCTATTGGTTTCCCTTCTGGGACTTCTAATTGAAAAGGACTTAAGAGGCTAGGAAGGTCTTCAACTATCTCAGTGGCTGCCAGGATGATCTCTTTCGACAGAATACTTTCTGAGGAAGGAGATGGAGCAGTTTCAGGTTCAAAACAACGAGAAAGGGCGTCCGCTTTAACGTTCTTACTCCCTGGTGTGAATGTAATTATAAAATTAAAACGGCAGAAAAAGAGAGCCCATCTAGCCTGTCTGGGGGTGAGTCTTTTAGCTTTTTCAATGTACTGTAAATTTTTATGATCCGTGTACACAGTAATTACATGCTCCGCCCCCTCTAACCAGTGGCGCCACTCCTCAAAAGCAAGCTTGATGGCTAATAATTCCCTGTTTCCAACATCATAATTTCTCTGGGCAGGGGAGAATTTTCTGGAAAAAAAGCACAGGGATGAAGCTTGCCCTGAAGTCCTGAATGTTGAGACAATACTGCTCCTACTCCAACCTCCGAGGCATCCACCTCCACTATAAATGGGTAAGCAACATCTACATGACGTAATATGGGAGCAGAACAGAATGCCTCTTTCAGAGAGGAAAATGCCACAACTGCTTCTTCTGACCAATGAGTGGCATCAGCCCCTTTTTTTGTCAAATTAGTAAGCGGAGACACCACCGAAGAGAACCCCTTGATAAATTTTCTATAATAATTTGCGAATCCCAAGAATCTCTGTAGTGCTTTAAGCCCAGATGGTTGTGGCCAATCCCTTACAGCAGAGACCTTCTTGGGATCCATGGACAACCCTGATGTAGAGATAATGTAACCAAGAAAGGCAATCTCCTTTACCTCGAAAACACATTTCTCTAATTTCGCAAACAATTGATTCTCCCTGAGTCTTTGTAACACATACTTTACATGTTGGCGGTGTTCCGTGATATTTTTAGAAAATATCAAGATATCATCTAAGTAGACGATTACAAAGCGACCCAGTACCTCCCTAAAAATCTCGTTGACGAACTCCTAAAAAACTGCAGGAGCGTTACAAAACCCAAAGGGCATCACCAAGTATTCGTAATGCCCCTTGGGAGTGTTGAATGCCGTCTTCCATTCATCTTCCTCCCTGATACGGATCAAATTGTAGGCCCCCCTTAGATCCAACTTAGTGAAAACAGAAGCCCCGGGAACCTGTGTAAATAAATCGTCGATTAGCGGTAGTGGATACCGATTCTTAATCGTGATCTTATTTAGACCCCTGTAATCAATACAGGGGCGCAAACCACCATCTTTTTTCTGAACGAAAAAGAATCCCGCTCCTGCAGAGATCTTGAAGGGCGGATAAAACCCTTCTGCAAATTTTCCTGAATGTACTCGTCCATGGCCAATTTTTCCGGGGACGAGAGGTTGTATAGGTGGCCCCTGGGTGGCATGGTTCCTGGTTTCAAATCTATTGGGCAATCAAAAGGTCTATGGGGGGGTAATTGATCTGCTGCCCTAGGACAAAAGACATCAGCATATTCCTGATATTGTGGAGGTACTCTTTCCACTTGAATCTTAGTAGAACACAAAACTACATTCTGTAAACAATGTTGTGTACAATAAGGCGACCAAGTAGTCAACTGCCCATTCCCCCAATCAAACTGAGGAGAATGTAATCGTAACCAGGGCAACCCTAGTATCACCGTAGAGGTAGACATCTTTAAAACGAAAAACTGTATGACCTCCCTGTGCAGAGCTCCCACTTGTAGCGAGAGGGGAGGTGTCTGACACAGTGGGGACTTTCCTTGCAAAGGAGTGTCATCAATCGCTGTAACATATAAATGTTTTCCTACCGGAAGTACAGGGATATTTAAACTTAAAGCAAAGCTTAAATCTAAAAAGTTAGCTGTTGACCCGGAATCTACAAATGCTGTGGTAGGAAAGTTCTGCCCTTCCCAATTTAGGGAACAGGGCAATAAAAAATTTTCTTGTTTTGGAGGTAAAACAATTCCGCTTAGGGTGGTACCCCCTACCACACCTAAGCCGAGGAGTTTCCCGACTTCCTACCACAGTTTTGTGCAATGTGGCCCTTTTCCCCGCAGTACATGCAAAGACCCTCTCTGCGTCTTCTGGACCTTTCCGCCTCCGTGAGGCGCCCGTGGCCTAACTGCATCGGCTCCTCAGTCTCAACTGCTGCCGAGCTACTGGCCCCAGAAGTCCTAGAGTACATGGGGTACCTGCCCTTCTTGTTGTACCTCAGACGCCTATCTATTATAATAGACAGCGTAATAGCCTCATCTAGATCTTTGGGTTCCGGATGACTAACCATCACGTCAGTTACTGCTTCAGACAACCCATCTAGGTATCTATCCAAGAGTGCATATCGCTCCCATCTAGAGGACACAGCCCACTTCCTAAACTCTGACGCATACTCCTCAGCAGTACTGCGTCCTTGTCTAAGGTTTTTGAGCTTACGTTCGGCCGTGGCGGCACTATCTGGATCATCGTAGATGACCGCCATGGCCTTAAAAAACTCCTGGACAGAAGACAGAGCAGGATGCTCATCAGGTAAGCCATAAGCCCACGTCTGGGAATCTGCATGCAATAGAGTCTTGATAAGAGTGACCTTCTGAGCCTCGGTTCCCGAGGACACAGGTTTCATCTCAAAGTAAGACAGCACTCTGTGACGGAAATTCTGGAAATCTGACCTTGTGCCTGAAAATTTCTCAGGAATGTTCATTTTAGGCTCGCTAAGAGCCGGGGGAGGTAGAACGTTAAGTGGTGATTGCAACCTTTGGACAGTCTCATTTAACTGAGTAATCTGAGCCTGCTGTGCAGTTACAGTAATCTTCAGCTGTTCTAACTCTGCCCTTACAGTCTGAAGCTGGTTTATCACCCCCTCCATCTTACTTCTTTATGGTCTGTGTTTCTGTAACGATTGGTGTCAGCAAGAGGCACAAATATCTGATTAAGTGGTGATATACAGAATCACCACTAATGCAGATATGTTAGAGTGAAATAGTCAGTATCTTCCTGATGATAATTCAGCGGAAGGCTCACTAACACGGTAAGTGCCTGAAATGATCTACTCAGACCAGTGTCACACCCCGAACCTTGATTATTGGGGATCCGCAGTATCGCCAATAATACAAGGATAGACCCGATTATATAGCAATCTGCGGAATTGCTAATAATGCGGGTAGATGTAAAGCAGTGGACACACGATCAACATGGAAATAAACAAAGCAGTAAATATTCACAAAGTTGTGGAAATATCCACCACACGGCAATTCCTCAGAGGTGTGGTTACCTCTGAATGGGAACCCCGTGTGTGAGATCCCCCAAAGTGGCAGTGGAGGAATCTCAGCCTCTGGCAGTAACGGTCTGCTAGGGCCGGCGTCTCAGGGAGGCAAGCCTCAGATAATAACCCTACAGTGGGAGACATTCCACTGAAGGGAGCAAGGTCAGACAGAAAGAGGTTCGGCAACAGTACAGGCAGCAACAGTACAGAGACGTGAGACGAGAGAATAGTCAGGAACCAAGCCAATAGTCGTTAACGGTACGGGCTGGCAGAGTACAGAATCAGGAAGCAGAAGAGAAGTCAAGACAGGCACAGAATCATACACAGAGAATCAATAACAATAATAATCTCCTAGTCTAGGTGTGAAGTCCTTGGTTTCAACACCTGGGATCTAGTCTAAGGTCTGAGTGCTGACACAGGGTATCGCAAACACAGACGAAGTGTGACTGAAAAGCACTTCCTTATATACTGCCTGGGAGAGAAGTCTCCACCCCAGGCAGCAACCAATCAGAGCAGGCTAAAATGTCAGCTGACCTCCAGGTCAGCTGACATGCTTTCTAAGAGTATAAATGCGTGTCTGGCGTGCGACCGCACCCCCTAGAGGCAAGATGGCAGAACCCTGGTGAACAGCATGTTGGTGAGTTTGGAGCAGAGTGCTCGGACGGGTGTGCGCAGCGGATGCGGACGAATTTCCGCATCCCGCGTTGGAAGGTCCGCTTGCCGGACTGGATGCGACCATATTTCCGCAATCCATCCGGCGTTGCAGATTTTTCGTTACAAGGATTGGACTGAAATTGAACAGGCCACTAGTGGTGCTTCTATATCTGCTTAGCATAGATCCCACATCAATCCTTCTCATGGCTCGCTATCAGCCACCCTCTGATAAAGGCAACACATAAAATCTTTCAAAAGTGCTCTGCACAATTCCAAATTTCGCAGTCCCCTGGGCCCATGACCGCCCTGATCGGTAATCCAGATTTTGCTCCTGGGGATACTTCTGGATTTCTCCTATCTTGGTGCAAAAAGAACATCCCTAGAATTTCGAATTTTATAGACTCAGGCGGGGTTAAAATCTATCAAATTGGGTTTACTTTCAGATAAGACATTATATCCAATCAGAGGAAGTTAAGACTAAGGCCTTAACTCCCCTTACTGTTTTCCAGTGGAGGTGCCTGGAGATGTCACCTAGAGCACATATGCTGTCCTGGGCTTACTCTTTGCTTTTGACTGCTAAAACAAAACCGACTTTGTTCCTTTGAGAAAAATGGGACCCACTTCTGCCATCATAACTGGGGTCTACATGAAAAGGGCGCCGGTAAAAAAGGGCGCCTGGTGGAGCCCATATATACCAACTTCGGCTACAAAAAAGGCGCCTGGTGTAGCCCATATAAACTTCGGCTACAAAAAAGGCGCCTGGTGTAGCCCATATAAACTTCGGCTACAAAAAAGGCGCCTGGTGTAGCCCATATAAACTTCGGCTACAAAAAGGCGCCTGGTGTAGCCCATATAAAAACTGTGGCTACAAAAAAAGGCGCCTGGTGTAGCCCATATAAAAACTTCGACTACAAAAAAACTCTGGGATGTGTAAATTACTATTCCTCCTCCAGGCCGCCATGGATAGTGGGGGAATGAAATAATTCGGCTTCCAGCGCTTGTAGCCCATATAAAAACTTCGGCTACAAAAATACTCCAGGATGTGTAAATTACTATTCCCCCTCCAGGCCGCCATGGATAGTGGGGGAATGAAATAATTCGGCTTTCAGCACTTGTAGCCCATATAAAAACTTAGGCTAGAAAAAAAGGCAATAATATGGGCTACAAAGGGGCACCTTACTGTAGCCGAAAAAAATACGGGCTACAAAGGGGAGCCCGCTTGTAGCCGAAAACCTTGTAGCCGAAAAAATATGGGCTACAAAGGGGAGCCCGCTTGTAGCCTATATCAAAACTCGGGCGCCCTTTTCTACACCTTGTAGCCCATATTTCCAGAAATAACATTGATGTTTATGGCGGCGCCCTTTTCATACAGGCAGCTCGGGCGCCCTTTTCAACCGATCCCCATAACTGACAGATGATCAATGGGTTACAATCTTCAGTAATACTCATAAGTCAGTTAGAAACACAAACGGTAAAGAAAATAATTTTACATTTCAGACTCTATGGTACAGAACACCTTCTGTTTTGCACAAATTTAATCCAAATTGTGCAAATGTTTGTTGGAGGTGTGGTGGAGCCCCAGGAGATCTACTCCATGTAGCCTGGAGCTGCCCTAGCTTGATTTTTTTCTGGTCAGAAGTCCACAGAATGACCAAGGAGGTTTCTGGTTTGGCAGTCAAATGTTCCCCAGATACATACCTTCTACACAACTCAAACTTGTCTCCCACCTCTTATAAGAAATCAATTCTGCCACAAATGATAAATTCAGCCAGAGCTCTAATCCCCCTTCACTGGAGCACACTTACCATTTCCACCCTAAAAATGTGTTTCAGAGAATTAAGAGAGTGAAAGACCTGGAAGAGATAGTGTTGATTTCACATGATCAAGCTCACAAAATTTCATCCACTTGGACTGTCTGGTATGAATTCCAGAGTACTGACAAATATAAGACAATTATGACCTGAGCCGATCACAGGTAATATTTCTCGTATAGAGGAATCCCTTTAGGTCCCGCATATTTTTTATTTGTTTCTTTTTTCCTTTTTCTCTCTTTTTTTCCTCCTCACCCCTCCCCCTGGTACTGGTCCCGACTCTAGTCGCAACTCTTCCCTTGCGTTGAAGCAATCCAACTGTTGACCAATGATCACAACTTCTATTCTGAAGTTATCGTATGATATTAGTCTACTACATTGTTCTGATGTTCATTTTAGATTACCTAGGAGAGTTATGTTCTGCTTATTGAGAAATTTGAAAAACTGAAAATTAATCTTTGAGATCTTGACAACTTTATATGCATGTTTGAATTTGCATTAAAAATAGAATCCTTTGATATGTTTCAAACTTTGTATAATATGTTTCTATACTTTTTTTGTTGTTACGAGATCTCAAAATAAAAATTATATTGAAACAGAAATCATGATTGCATCTTAGTGTGTTTGTATTGATAATCACAATTTGCAGTGGCATTCAACTGATTTTCAAAACCTTATTATGAATCTTTCCATTTAGAGTTTCCTTAAGTTGTACACATCACATGGTCTTATAACAGAGGAATGTTTGCTAAGAAAATAAAGTGATACATAAAAGAGACAGAACAGTATCTGCCAATGAGGGCCAATGCCTGCAGTGTTTATTTTGTAGGAAGGGTTGTGCAAGTAAATTTCAAAGAAAGATGGAAGGAAATGTTCTTTGAAAAATGAGTCGATGCTTAATTCAATTTGGGAGAAGGTAAAGCAGGATAAACTTCCTGGAGAGAAGCAGATGGTACGTACATCCCCAGTCTGCATCATATACTGTACACATGCAGTCCATTAGTATTAAAGTGCAAGTCGAAATTACATGATTCAATACTAATAAAAAGAGGAAAAAACAAGAAATGCATGATATCACATACTGCAGGGATTGGCACTAGCACAGTACCAAGAAAACCTCCCATCCTACACAGTCCACCAATCCCACATGGACTGCACATAGCAGTAATAATGTATTTACTGTACAATCTCGAGGTACACCTTCCACAGTCCCCAGCTTCCCAAGTATGTAAGTTCAAATATCATTCAAAAATGTCCTTTCCCATCTAGAAAACTAATGTGCTTGCTTTGCTATCAAACTCTAGAATAAAAAAAATCAGCCTTCAACCATTTCCCATCTTATGTGTGATTTTGACATTTTCTAGTACAGGGCTAATGTCAGGCATAATCCAACATAACAAAATATGGCTGCCACTTGGGGCGCTGTGAAAATCCAACACCGTTTCCATCGCTCCCCGC
Source organism: Hyperolius riggenbachi (assembly GCF_040937935.1). NCBI lineage: Eukaryota > Metazoa > Chordata > Amphibia > Anura > Hyperoliidae > Hyperolius > Hyperolius riggenbachi. The sequence continues at coordinate 20,625,560 of NC_090653.1, read as the reverse complement.
TGATTGCGCCGCTCAAAACCGACGATTCTTGTTGCATCTCACAGGCTCTGCCTGTCTCTATGACGGCAGAGTCATGTGAGCGGGTCAGGAGCCAATTTCATTGGCTCCTGGCCTTGTCTTTTAATGTAAGCCGCTCCCATTGGATTACATTGAAAAACAGGGTCAGGAGCCAATGAAAGCGGCTCCTGACTGGCTCACATGACTCTGCCGTCATAGAGACAGCAGAGTCAGTTTCCTAGGGGTTTCGGCGAGGGGCGGTGATGGCGGTTGCGGCGGTTATGTGCGGCGATTCATCAGGATTCCATCGGGATTGGACCAGCGGTCTCTGGTCCTTAAAGGGACTCCGAGCTCTGAAAAAAAAGGAAAGTTGTACTCACCAGGGGCTTTTTCCAGCCCAGTGCTGGTCGGGAGGTCCCACGCCGGCGTCCTGGCTCCTCTCCTTCTCCCCGCTCCGGAATGGCTGGCAGGCCGCAGCCTCACACGCCGGCCGCCTCGCGTCATCACGGCGGCCGGCGTGAAAGTACTGCGCATGCGCGAACAAAGCGCGCATGCGCAGTACTTTCACGCCGGCCGCCGTGATGACGCGAGGCGGCCGGCGTGTGACGTAATCCGCGTCATATGCGGAAGAAGCAGCCCGACACTTGGGAGAGTGTCGCCCGGGCTGCGGCCTGCCAGCCATTCCGGTGCGGGGAGAAGGAGAGGAGCCAGGACGCAGGCGTGGGACCTCCCGACCAGCACTGGGCTGGAAAAAGCCCCTGGTGAGTACAACTTTCCTTTTTTTTCAGAGCTCGGAGTCCCTTTAAGTGCCCAGAGACTGCTGGTCCTTAACCTCCCCGGCGTTCTATTGAGATCGCCAGGGAGGCTGCGGGAGGGTTTTTTTTTAATTAAAAAAAAACTATTTCATGCAGCCAACTGAAAGTTGGCTGCATGAAAGCCCACTAGAGGGCGCTCCGGAGGCGTTCTTCCGATCGCCTCCGGCGCCCAGAATAAACAAGGAAGGCCGCAATGAGCGGCCTTCCTTGTTTTGCTTAGATCGTCGCCATAGCGACGAGCGGAGTGACGTCATGGACGTCAGCCGACGTCCTGACGTCAGCCGCCTCCGATCCAGCCCTTAGCGCTGGCCGGAACTTTTTGTTCCGGCTGCGCAGGGCTCAGGCGGCTAGGGGGGCCCTCTTTCGCCGCTGCTCGTGGCGAATCGCCGCAGAGCGGCGGTGATCAGGCAGCACACGCGGCTGGCAAAGTGCTGGCTGCGTGTGCTGCACTTTATTTGAAGAAAATCGGCCCAGCAGGGCCTGAGCGGCAGCCTCCGGCGGTGATGGACGAGCTGAGCTCGTCCATACCGCTCAGGAGGTTAAAGAGGAACTGTTGCGAAAATTTTAAAATGTAAAACACATACAAATAACAAGTATATTTCTCCCACAGTAAAATAAGCCACAAATTACTTTTCTCCTATGTTCCTGTCACTTACAGTAAGTAGTAGAAATATGACATTACCGACAGATTTTGGACTAGCCCATCTTCTCATACGGGGGATTCTCAGGGTTTTCTTAATTTTTAAAAGCACATAGTGAATAGCAGTTGCTCCATCCAACTGCCAAAATAGTGTACAGCGAGCAGGGAGGCTGGCCAGTATCTTTGCATTAATCTTTTTAAGGGAATACCTTTATATAGAACTAGCTGATTGCCCGGCGTTGCCCGTGTATGTATTTGGCTGGTGTTGGCTCCGCCTACTTTTTCTAACCCTAACACACAATTACTCACTGACCAAGTTTGTGACCTTTGCGGTCTTTGGTATCAATAATCTGCAGTGAAATGAAACAAATCTGATTGGCTGTGTGTGGCTCCACCCCCTTTTCTGAATTTGAACCCCAGTCACCCAATAACCAACTGTACCAGGTTTCAGGCCTGTGCCATTATCAGTTCAAGAATGGTAGCAATTAAATATTCCCCTTAAAAAGCAACAGGTGACGTTTGATTCACTTTTGTAGGCCCCACCCACTTTTCTGAATATTAATCCCAGTCACCCAGTGACCAACTGTGCAAAGTTTAAAAACCCTGCTAACAGAATGGCTGCAGTTTACATTTTCCCAGTGAAATTTGTATTTGTCTCCACCCACTAATGACCCGGCATTGCCCGGGTATGTATTTGACTGGTGTTGGCTCCGCCCACTTTCTAACTCTAACACACAAACACTCAATGACCAAGTTTGTGAGCTTTGGGGTCCTTGGCAGCAATAATCTGTATATTCCCATGGAAATTAAACAAATCAGATAGGCTGTTTGTGGCTCCACCCCTCTCCAGCATTTGAACCCCAGTCACCCAATGACCAACCGTAGCAGGTTTGAGGCATCTGCTAATAACAGTGTAAAAATGGCAGCAATTTAAATATTCCACTTGAAAATCAACAGGTGAATTTTGATCAGCCATTATAGGCTCCACCCACTTCCCTGAATATTAATTTCAGTCACTCAGTGACCATCTGGGCAAAGATTAGGAACCCTGAAATAAACAGTGTAAGGAGGGCTGCAGTTTACAATTTCCCAGTGAAATTTGTTTTTGGCTCCACCCACTTTTTGTAACCTGGACACAAAGTCCCTAATCAATGCCCAAGTTTGTGAGTTTTGGGGTCCTTGGCATCAATAATTTGTATTTTCCCATGAAATGAAACAAATCTGATTCACTGTTTGTGGCTCTGTCCCCTTTTCTGAATTTGAACTTCAGTGACCCAATGACCGACTGTACCAGGTTTGAGGCTTGTGCCATTAACAGTGCAAGAATGGCAGCAATTTTATTATTCTCCTTGAAAAGTGACGTGATTTTTGATTGGCATTTTTAGGCTCCACCCACTTTTCTGAATATTAATCCCAGTCACCCAGTAACCAGCTATGCTAAGTTTGAGAACCCTACCATTAACAGTGAAGAAGGGCTGCACTTTACAATTTCCCATAAAAATCTGTTTTTAACTCCACCCACTTTTTGTAAGCTTGACACACAGTCACTACTCAATGACCAAGTTTGTGAGCTTTTGGGTTCCTGGCATCAAAATTGTGCTAATGGAAGAAGTTTATCCAGCAAAGAAATCTGGCTGTTTTTGGCTCCGCCCCTTTACTGAATTTGAACCCCAAACACTTAACGACCGACTGTAGCAGGTTTGAAGCCTCTGCTATTAACAGTGTGAGAATGGCTGCAGTTTCAATATTCCCCTTGAAAATCAAAAGGTGAATTTTGATTGGCTCTTCTAGGCGCCACCTACTTTTCCGAATATTAATCCCAGTCCCTCAGTGACCAACTGTGTGAAGTTTGAGAACCCTGCCATTAACAGTGTAAGAAAAGCTGAAGTTTACATTTCCCCATGTAAAAAGTTAGTTGTTTTTGGCTCCGCCCACTATTTCTAATCTTGACATACAGTCACTTAATGACCAAGTTCGTGAGCTTTGGGGTCTTTGGCATCAATAAGTTGCATTTTGCCATTGAAATTAAACAAATCTGATTGGCTGTTTTTGGCCCACTCCCTTCAGAATTTAAACCCCAGTCTCCCAGTGACTGACTGTAGCAGATGTTAGGCCTCTGCTATTCAGAGTGCATGAATGGCAGCAATGTAAATATTCCCCTTGAAAATCAAAAGGTGAATTTTGATTGGCTGCTGTAGGCTCCACCCACTTATCTGAATATCAGTCCCAGTCACCCAGTGGCCAACTGTGTCATGTTTGAGAACCCTGCCAATAACAGAATGGCTGAAATCAACCTAACAAATCTGATTGGCTGTTTGTGGCTCCACCCCTTTGGACCCCAGTCACCCAATGACTGACTGTATCAGGTTTGAGGCCTCTGCTACTAACAGTGTGAGAATAGTAGCAATGTGAATATTCCCCTTGAAAATCAATAGGTACATTTTGATTGGCTGTTGTAGGCTCCACCCACATTTCTGAATATTTATCCCAGTCACCCAGTGGCCAATTGTGTAAAGTATGGGAACCCTGCAATGTAAAAAATGAAGTTGTTGGCACCGCCCACTTTTTCTAACCTTGACATACAGTCACTCAATTATCAAGTTTATCAGCTTTGGGGTCCTTGGTATCAATACTTTGTATATTCCCATTGAAAAATAAACAAATCTGGCTGTTTGTGGCTCCGCCCCCCTTTCTGAATGTGGACCCTAATCACCCAGTGACCAACTGTACCAGGTTTGAGGCATCTGCTTTTACCAGTATTAGAGAATGGTAGCAGATGAAATATTCCCTTTGAAAATCAAAAGGTGAATTTTTATTGGCTGTTGTAGGCTCCCCCCACCTTCCAAAATCTTAATCTGTCACCCAATGACCAACTGTTCAAAGTTTGAGAACCCTGCCATTAATGGTGTAAGAATGGCTGCAGTTTATATTTTCCCAGTAAAAGTTGTTTTGGCTCTGCCCACTTTTTGTAACCTTGACACACAGTCACTCAATGACCAAGTTTGTGAGCTGTCAGGTTCCTGGCATCAAAAATGTGTGAATGGAAGAAGTTTATCAACCAAGGAAATCTGATTGGCTGTATGTGGCCCCGCCCCTTTAGTGAATATGGACCCCAGTCACCCAATGACCGACTGTAGCAAGTTTGAAGCCTCTGCCATTAAAAGTGTAAGAATAGCAAAAGTTTAAATATTCCCCTTGAAAATCAACAGGTGAATTTTGATTGGCTGTTGTAGGCTCCACCCATTTTCTTGAATCTTATTCTCATTCACCCAGTGACCAACTGTGTCAAGTTTGAGAACTCTGTGATTAACAGTCTAAGAATGGCTGCAGTTTACATTTTCCCATTTAAAATGAACGGCTGAAATTTGATTGGCTGTTGTATGCTCCGCCCACTTTTCCTGGATTTGTAACCTCGGTCACCAAGTGACCAACTGTGCCATGTGTGAGGACTCTGGCTTGATTACTGTGAGAATGGCAGCCTTTTACATTTTTCCATTGACTTGAATGGGTGGAATCTGATTTGCTGTTTGTAGCTCCTCCCAGGTGTGCAGGGGGGCCGCGAGACCCCCAGAACATATCATCCCAGGTAGTAAGGGATCTGTGTGCCAAGTTTCGTTCAAATCGGTCAAGCCGTTTTCGCGTGATCGCGGCACACACACACACACACACACACACACACACACACACACACACACACACACACACACACACACACACACACACACACACACACACACACACACACACACACACACACACACACACACACACACACACACACACACACACACACACACACACACACACACACACACACACACACACACACATCCGATTTTATATATACAGAAGGAAAAACTTGCACTTTAAATCTTATACAGAATGAAACAGGTGAGTATCATCATTATTATATATATTTTTCCATAAAGAGGTTTTTTTTTATCAGGTACTTAACAGAAAAAAAAATGATTAAAATAAATTGCAAACAATTATTATATATAATATTGTGATGAGCTTACCTTCTAGCGGCAGGTCCCATGACGTCTGCGGCATAGCCCGGGCAAGTAGCAGGACTGCCATGCTGGAATCCTCTGGCGGCATCCCTGGCTTCCCTCCGGTGGTGTCTTTTGGCTCGCGCACGACCCAAAGGTTGAATCGCGCACGTGCGAGTTCTAGTGAGCCTTATAGGCTCAGGAGGAGGGTTAGGGATGATTGCAGGTGATGTCACTAGGTGACATCACCAAATGGGAGTGGCTGCTGATAGGGAGTTCATGTATTTAAGGCCAGAGCATTTATTGCTCAGCGACCTTGATACTAATCAGTTCGCTGGTTCTAGGTCTAGCTAGCTACTTTGAGCTACATTAATATATTGTGTAGACGCACATTATATATGTACTCCAGTTAGTCAGTCATTTGTGATTTTCGTATATATTCTTGATTGTATATTTATCCTGTGTACCGACCTTTCGCTTGTTTCCTGACCTCACTCTTGTCTAGTCCTTCTGTACCGCTGCCATCTGATTTACATTACTGACTCGGCCTGTCCCTGACTCTGTTACTGCCTGTCTGATCCTTACAATATGACTGACATCTGATTCACATGTATGACCCTGCTCGAATTGACTACGATTTAGCTTAAAGATAATCTGTATTGTTAAAATTGCACAAAAGTAAACATACCAGTGCGTTAGGGGACATCTCCTATTACCCTCTGTCACAATTTCGCCGCTCCTCGCCGCATTAAAAGTGGTTAAAAACAGTTTTAAAAAGTTTGTTTATAAACAAACAAAATGGGCACCAAAACAGGAAGTAGGTTGATGTACTGTATGTCCACACATAGAACCATACACAAGCAGGCTGTATACAGCCTTCCTTTTGAATCTCAAGAGATCATTTGTGTGTTTCTTTCTCCCTGCAGTTCTCATGCACTGAAGTTTCAGGCTGCTCTTTTTTCTCCTGCAAACAGCTTTGCCCTTGTCTGTAATTCTTTAGTATGTGAAAGCCCAGCCAGCTCAGAGCACGATTTATCCAGCTTGTAAAAGATAAGAGAGAAGAGAGAAGCTGCTCTAATCTAAATAATACACAGGCAGTGTGCATAGAAGGGCCTGGAAGGGGGAGTTCATAGCAGAACCACAACACTGAAGAACTTGGCAGCCTTCCAGACACAGGCTGACAAGTCTGACAAGGGAAAGATACATTGATTTATTACAGAGACTGTGATAGTGGAAAGTGCTGCAGTAAGCCAGAACACATTAGAATAGCTTTTGGAACTTGTAGGATGATACAAAAACAGGGTGCAATTTTTGTTACGGAGTCTCTTTAAAGACTTTGTACCTCGATATTGCTAACTTGTGCACAAGTTCTGACCGTTAGACTACACCTTGTCCTTTGATTGTGTATTTACTTGTATGTTACCTCGTCACGCACCAGCATAATAAATATTAAGATATTTATTCTAGGAACATTTATGCTCCAAAAAGTGTATTTATATACTCTTGAAGTCATTTGCTTTCTATTAGCATGACATTTTTCCAGATTTAAAAGGCATTTTAAGATAATTAAATATGCATTATATCCGTTTTTAAAGTCATGTTTGTTTAGATTTTGAGTACCTGATGTTCTTAATTACATAGTAGAAACTAGGAACAATTTTAACCCCTAGCCAACCACTCCATGCTGTATTGGCGTGAACTCAGCAACAGCCCCAGACCACTCCACGCCGATTGGCATGAATGGCTGTGGGCAGGGATTGCAGGAGATTGCACGTGCTGATTTGTGCACATTTCCACATGACTGATGGAGCTGAAGCCTATGACAGCCGATCACGTTGATTGGCTGGCGGGGGGAGAGAGGGATATGAAATAAATAAAAAAAAAAATAGTGACATTTATAAAAAAAATATACAAATACATATTTGTAAAAAGAAAACAAACATCTGGGGAGCAATCAGACCCCATCAACAGAAAGCTCTGTTGGTGGGGAGAAAAGGGAGGGGGGATCACTAGTGTGCTGAGTTGTGCGCCCCTGCAGCGAGCCCTTGAAGCTGTTGTGGCCTAATTAGAAAAAAAATGGCCTGGTTACTAGGAAGGGGGGGGGGGGGGGGGTGTTAACACCATGCTCCTCAAGTTGTTAATGTGGTTGTTAGTGAAATACAATTAACTTTATGGAGTACTAAACTCCTTTATGGAGTTCTTAACATCTTATAAAAAAACACAGTTTTCAATATGTATAAGGAGGAGGAAGGCTCTGGGTCCTTATGGGCCTTCCTGTTCCTCTCCTAGTTCCCACCACTCCTAGTCCAATCCACTCATCATAGTAAGGCTGACAGCAGTAGTGCACAGATGGGACAGTGATCACCGTTTAAACAGATCAGATAAGAAATACTTAGATTATTGATCCTTGCTCCCCGATCACAAAAATTGGAATTAAGGGTGTATTTTAGGCTATCAGGCCGGGGTGGGGGGATGAGACCCTTGGGGGGCGTGGCATTGTTAGTGTAATCAGGGATAGGAAGTTAATGAGCACAGGCGCCTACTAGCACAAGCTCATTAAAAGCCAGTGACTAATACTCAAGTTGTTGCTTTTTTGAAGGGTGTTCAGCAACAACGTAAATATACTGTAGTTAGATAGTAAAGTGGTTAAAGTGGACCTAAACTCTTGCACAGGACAGAAGTAAAATATAAAGAAATGCACCCTGTATGTATTTAGAGAGTTTAGCCAGTCTAAGCCCCCATCTATGTTTAATCACAAGTTGTAACGTGATTTATTAGCTGTGTCAGCTGATTGTCACGCCAGAGAGGCTAATTTGAAAGCACAGGATGTTAACAATATGCCTGCTTCAATGAATGCAGTAAATAGACACACTGCAGATTTATTGCAGGATATGTATCAGCTGTAACAAATACAAGTTTTTCTTTAAAGGTTATTATCATGTTATGTAGCTTTTAAAACAGAGAGGAAGTTCTGAGTTCAGGTCCTCTTTTAAAAATTGGACATTTGGAAAGTACAGAAACTAGCAAAGGCCTATTGCTAGCAAGATCAGCAAAGTAATACATACAGGACATAAGAACATTGGAAAATGCCATGGATGTTATTTTTAAATGCTCTAGGTGTATCTTAGTTTATATACCAATATCTCTTTGTTTGTTTGTGGGGAAAATGTTGGAAATGTTTTTTTTCTTTTTATTGAAGAACTTGAAAACTAAGTCTCTTACATGACTATGATGTCTGGGTCATATTTATGGTAGTTGAACATTACTTTACTGTGTTATTGGGGGAGTTTAATCTCCGGCACTGTGTGAAATGATCTAACTAATAACAGGGAGATACATTGTTGTTGCTTGCTCTCTGGATATGTGTGATTAAGCATCATTTGTAATAATGCAGTGGATACTGGGAACCAAGAGGAAAAGGGAACAAAAGTAATAACAGACAAACAGTATATTACTTTACAGTTGGAACAGCAGCACCTGTGTGACTTATTAAGTTTACTTTAAATCTGGCATTGAACATGTTTGGCAAGTTTTAATTGTATTCTTAGCTGCTGCCAAAAAAAATGTGTTTGAAGACACAAACATTAAAGTAGCCGGTAGCTGGGACATGTTCCAGTGTGGGCAGTGATATATTGTTTGTCTTGTGATGTCAATGACTTTTACTGCTATAAAAGGGGAGCTGGGACAGCCTAAGAGACACAACCTGTGTGATTTCCACAACTCTCCACCATGAAGATCGCTATCCTCATCACTCTCATTGGCCTCAGCCTCTGTCAGGGTATGTATGGAAAGCATCTGCTGTGTGCTCAGTATATGATAATGCTAAGTTTAATACGCTGCATGTTAACGCTTGTATATGTGTTTGCTGAACATTGCTTTTGTTTCTTCTTTTAGATGCTCTTATACCCACCCTGTCATGCATAAAAAAAGACTGCCGTGAAAAGATTAAAGCGGTAACGTATTCATACAGATTGTTGATATATTTTTATTTGTTCTTTTGAAAAATAATTTTGTTGGTGCTGTTGATGTTAGAAACTGACCGGCGTTAGAGAGGCTGTGCTGCTGAACTGCTTTGCTGGTGCTGTTCTAGACTTGCTAGAACTGTAGGCCTCATTCAGCACAGATTATAAACAGACTGGGTAAAATGATGCTGAGATTACTAAATATTTCACCTTCAGGCTACAAATCAAAATGATTTCAAGCAAAATTCCTCTAACAAAGGAAACACCATAATATTTATTTGGCAGAGATAAAACTTTTATGACAGAACTCAAAATTATGGTGTTTCCTTTGTTACAGGGAGTTTGTTCGAAATAATTTTGATTTGTGGCCTGATGGTAAAATATTCAGTAATCTCATCATAACCTCCAATATATATCTTTCTCACAAGACAGCAAAACAGCTTACGTTATATTGTATGATCAGAATATAAGTTGCACTGATTCCCATAGCCTTTCTCTTAACCACTTGAGGACCCACCCTTTACCCCCCCTTAAGGACCAGCGCTGTTTGTTTGGATCTGTGCTGGGTGGGCTCTGCAGCCCCCAGCACAGATCCGCGGCCACACAGAGCGATCAGATCGCCCCCCTTTTTTCCCCACTAGGGGGATGATGTGCAGGGGGGGTCTGATCGCTCCTACCTGCAGGCATGTTGCGGGGGGGGCACCTCAAAGCCCCCCTCCGCGGCGACATTCTCCCCCCTCCCTCTCCTACCTGCTCCCCCGGGAGATCTGGGCTGCACAGGACGCTATCCGTCCTGTGCAGCCAGTGACAGGACGTCCCCTGTCACATGGCGGCGATCCCCGGCCGCTGATTGGCCGGGGATCGCCGATCTGCCTTACGGCGCTGCTGCGCAGCAGCGCCGTACAATGTAAACAAAGCGGATTATTTCCGCTTGTGTTTACATTTAGCCTGCGAGCCGCCATCGGCGGCCCGCAGGCTATTCACGGAGCCCCCCGCCGTGAATTGACAGGAAGCAGCCGCTCGCACGAGCGGCTGCTTCCTGATTAATCAGCCTGCAGCTGGTGACACAGTACTGCGTCACTGGTCCTGCAGCTGCCACTTTGCCGACGCACGGTATAAGCGTGCGGTCGGCAAGTGGTTAAATGATCTTACCTGATTCATATATAATATAAGACCAAAATAGCAAAAATAATACTAAAGCTAAGTTATTCAGGAGCATCATATTTTGATTGTCTTTTGTTCATGTATTATTATTTTTTTTTTTGCTAAAATATGTGCTAAATATAATTGTGTAAATCATTTTAAGAAAGACATAGTAAGGTGAGATGATTCATGTAAATGTGCCCAGGATGTGCACATTAAGGTAACATTGCAGCCAGTAAGTTTATCCTACAATCTACAACACATAAAAATCCTTCTACTCTTCCACCAGGTTTAGTAGGCCGCTGTCAGCACTAAACATTATCCATCCTTACAAAAGCATACATATAAAACATACATATATGAACAACTATTGTGGTATTTAAACTTTCTTAGGAGTTGCCAACTCTGACCATCACAAATGCATTAGCAGATATTCACAATATATCAGTATAACTTTTACCTATGCAGTGTTACTAATATGTATCTCAGAATATAGATTAAAGACACCACACAGTAGGGACAGCTTGATTTATTGGGAATTACATGTGTTCAGAATGGTGGTGATAAAAACTGTGAAAACTGTAAAATTTATTTTTTTCTACCCCAGAAAGGAGATTGGTTGCTTTGAACAGCTGCTTGACTTTTGCTTGTATTTTCCTTGCACCACTTTAGATAAATCTTCCAGACTGCATCACATTACCTCTAATTCTCCTCCTTCATCAGTTCAAGCTGCCTGCTCAGTGCTGCTCCTCTATGATCCGGTAGGGATCTACGATGGGGCAGCACGTGTGGGAACATAGCAGCCATGACAGCTGGCTCCATTGACAATATCCAGTCTTGCATCACTTCACACTGCTTGTCTCCTGTGCACAGCTCTTTTCACTGGGGCATTGGACAACACTGTTAATCTCCTCCTGGAAGAGCAGGAACTGGAAGATAGATTTAAAATTAAACATCAGTCTTGTATGATCTATAACATAAATTTAATCAACAGAGATCAAATTAGACAACATTGTAACTTTGCATTAGAACAATCTGTTTGAACATCCAGAACTTCATATTATTACCCGACAATGCCAGATTGATTAAACTGAATCTCTGATAATTCATCTTGTGAATTGTCAATCTTCATTAAGTCTGTACCAATCTGACAGCATGCATTACTGCATGCTGTAAATTATGCGGTAATTTGTGTGCAGTAATTTGCATTCATTTTACCGAAAATCACTATCCTCAAGGAAATTAGGGGGCATGTTAGTACATAATTTACCGATCAATTTAAGACCTGTCTGTACCTGGCGGTAAAGTCAATTTATATTCATTTTGCAGTTTTTAGAGGAGTTCCTATTGCTGTTTTAGTGGATTTCCTACTCAGGCTGTGTAATAGAAAAGAATAGTACAAATAAAACTCCAAATGTTTACTTATTTATTTTTTTATTGTGGATGCCTATAAATATTATTATCATAGGTTGCTACATAATCAAATACACCTTCCCCCTTCAAAAAAAAAAATCCAAAGACTATCCTAAATTATAAAAGACAATTAAAGACTACTATCATTTATTTACTTCAGGCTTACCGCTGAAGCACTGCACATTTTGCTGCACTTTATGCATTTACCGCTCGCTTTACCGCATGTTTGGAAATTGCGGAAAAATCTTTCAGAATTGCTACAAAAGAGGCAAATACTGCATGAGGGCCCGTATGCAATTAACCTTTTCTCCTGAGTTTTCTCCTAGGTGATATTTTGAAATGTGTCACTAAAATGCCTTTTAAGCCACCAGAAAGCAAGAAAAAACTCAAAATAATGTTGATAGTACTTTATCATTTACTCTTTGGCACCTTTTTTTTTAGTTTAAAAGTGTTGGGAAGTTATTTCAAAAAGAAGATGAAAAATTCTCTCCTAGGAGAAAACTCAGGTGGAAAAGTGAATTGCATATGGCCCGAGGTATTTTACTGACAAAAAAATATTTACCGCACATAGCTACCAGAATTGCGGCCTTAGTCGGATAAATGGACATAGCAGGAGTGGAGGTCAGTATTCTTGTGTTTTCTGATGTATTTACTATCAAATAAATTATATGTTTTATTTCAGGTACCTGATAAGGACATAAGTAACCTGGTAAATAATGTCCTATGTGACGTAAGTGTCTGTTTTTTCCTTTATAAGTAAATAAGTGCTAGTTCATTGGAGATCCTAAAGTATATATAAAAAGTATGTATTCTGCACCAATAAAAGATTCTGCTAAAAAATCATTAGCCAGATCAGTAGTGAGCTGGATGGAGTTATATCAGTAAAAAATATATATACAGTATTTATACAGTATATATATATATATATATATATATTTTCTTTTATAGTATTACACAAAATCTGCATAGTTCAGTCCAGAAGAGTCACAGTTACTGTCACCTATTGTACAGGAAGGACAATGGGAAGGTGGGTGAGAGAGGGCAGAGGGTATAGATAGGTCACAGAATGGATGGGGAGGATTGGTCTGTAACATTATCTCCATAACTCTTTTGTGCTACTATAACTAGAGTTGGTGTTTAAACTTAGCAAATGGAAATGGGAACATCTGAATACTGCCGACTGCCACACTTCAGTATAATTTCAGTATCAGACAAGCCGACAGAGTCAGGGAGAGTTTCACATGACTCCGATGTTTCCTAGAAGGAGGAGGCATTGGAGTCACATGAAACGCACCATGAAGCGCAAGTCAGTGAACTTCCTCTTGATCCTGTCTACGTGTTCGGTACTAAAATGGTACTGAAGGTGGTGGTCGGGAGTATTTTGATGTTCTGAATTCAATATGTCCCTTTTCCACTAGGTAATGCAATCATAAATGCAATCGGTCTGTGTTGTGATCCCGGTAGCTTCAGTTTTCACTACTGTGATTACGCCACAAACCATAGCAAAGTTGTGCATGCTGGCAAATGCGATTTGGGAAAAAATGAATTGCACTAGTGGAAAAAAAGGCCCTTACTGTAACACTAGCTGGCCATTCATGCTCCATCTGTGATTCCTTAGGAACAACTTTTATATCTGGATACATTCTAACTACAAGATCTCTATGAGGTCCTTGGCCTAATCTTTCTTTCTATTAGTTTCAATCTGCAGCCAGTTAGGAATTTCAAAAATGGACAGAAAGCTGGAAATTCTTGTCTTTCTAGTCACAGTAAGCTCTGCCTTCTTTTAGTATTGTCAGAAGACTATCCAGAGGCTCCTACCATGCTGTAGGCCACCTTGACCAATAATCTAGAATGGGAATGGGAGCTGCCGATCCTTCCTGATGGGTTAGCAAGAGATTGGGCATTCATTTTTGCAATGTAAAAAGCTAAACTGATAGCTAAGCTGAAAATGTGAAGGCTTTTTCAGCAGCAAACGTAACATTTCTGTTAATTTCCAGTGTGTGATCTCCTAAACACACACTTTTGTGGATGAAAATAAAACTTGTTTTCAGGTCAAATCTGTCTTACCTGTGATCCTCAATGTAGATGTTGATTTCTGGTACATTCTATGATTCACATGATTAACTAAGCCTCTATTTTACAGGCTACAAACTTTGATGCTGACGTTAAAGAATTTCTGGTAAGGAAATGCTGTCAATGTAAATCTTTAGGGAAAATTATTCAGTGTTTAATTCCTCTGCTCTTGAGGCCTAAGACAACTAAGACAAATTAGAGCAACTCTAATGCCTTTATACATGACATACATTCAAGCAAATACTGTGTGATTAAAGTCATGAATACCACAACTAGCAATACCCTAACATGTTATCATAAAAGGCTTAAGCAATAGGTGGTTATATAATTATTACTATATCTATTACTATAGAACCAACATCTAATTTAGGTATATCACTGCCTGTCTTAAGAAGAGCTCACAATAACAACAACAACAACAACAAATAACATTTGTAAAGCGCTTTTCTGCCGTGGGACTCAAAGCGCATAAGCATGGCTCCGACCATCGTGGTACAGAGGAAGAATTTTATAAATCTGGAAATGCCAGGCTAAACAGGTGGCTTTTCAGTCTGGATTTGAATAGCTCCAGGGATGGTGCTGTCTTTACTGGGTGTGGTAGGGAGTTCCAAAGAGTAGGGGCAGCATGACAGAAGGCTCTGTCTCCAGATTTTTTGAGGTGCACTCTGGGAGTGACCAAGTTTATAGAACTTGCTGATCTGAGGTTGTGAGAGGTGTGGTGCAGCTTCAGCAAGTCCTTCATGTATCCAGGGCCCAGATTGTGCAGGAATTTGAATGTCAGCAGTCCAATCTTGAAGAGTATTCTCCATTCTACTGGTAGCCAGTGCAGTGAGCGAAGGATCGGTGTAATGTGACAGTGGCGAGGCTGGTTTGTTAGCAATCTGGCAGCAGCATTCTGCACTAATTGCAGGCGACGCAGGTCCTTTTTGGGGAGGCCAGCATAAAGGGCATTGCAGTAGTCCAGCCGTGATGTGATGAAGGCGTGGACTAGGGTTTGAAGATCCTCTGGGGGAATCAGGTGTTTAATCTTTGCAATGTTCTTCAGATGAAAGAAGGAAGATTTAACTACAGATGAAATTTGGTTTCTGAAACTCAATTCCCCATCGATTAGTACGCCAAGGCTGCGCACAAGGTTGGAGCTGTTTATGTCTGAATTCCCAATCCTGATTGGTGTTGCTTTAGGATAGAGCTGTTTTGATGGCGGGCACTGGCTTTGGACAAACAGGACCTCAGTTTTGTCAGCATTCAGTTTCAACCAGTTATCATTCATCCATGCCTGAAGCTCAGCTAAGCAAGAGTTTATTTTTGGGGTAGGGTCTGTTCCACCAGGTTTGAAGGACAGGTATAGCTGTGTGTCATCGGCGTAGCAGTGGTACGTCAGGCCATGTCGTTGGATAAGTGTACCGAGTGGCAACATGTAGATTGCAAACAGCAGAGGGGATAGGATTGATCCTTGTGGCACTCCGAATTGTAGAGGTGCAGGTTTGGACATTTTTAGGTCCTAGGGATCCTCTCTGTGTTCTGCCAGTCAGGAATGATCTGAACCACTGGAGGACTGATCCACTGATGCCACAGTACTCCTGCAGTCTGTTGAGCAGGATTTCATGGTCAACTGTATCAAAAGCAGCTGAGAGATCCAACAGGATTAGGATGGAGCATTCCCCTCTGTCCCTTGCCATGAGCAGATCATTGCAGACTTGGATGAGGGCTGTTTCACAGCTGTGGTGTTTCTGAAAGCCAGATTGTAGAGGGTCCAGGATGTTGTTTACTGACAGCCTGGTTTCAAGTTGCAGATAGACAGCCTTTTCAATAACTTTACCTAAGAAGGGGAGGTTGGAGACAGGTCTGTAGCTGCTCATAGCATCTGGATCCATGGAAGGTTTTTTAAGAAGGGGCTTGATGATTCCTTCTTTTAGAGAGGTAGGAAACCTCCCTGCTTGCAGAGAGCAATTTACTATTTTGTGAAATGCTGGACCAAGCAGGTCAGGGCATTTCAGCATATGTTTAGTTGGCCCAGGGTCCAGGTCGCAGGTTGTCTGGCGGAGACGACAGAGGGTGTCTGAGATCTCTTCCTCACTAATACTTTTGAAATCAGTCCAGGGTGTTAGGTTGTTTTTGCAGCTATTTCCATTAGTTGCATGAGTCTTGGGTGCTGTGGACTGAATGAGAGACCGAATCTATTTTTTTTCCAAAGTCATATGTCTATCATAGTCTAACACTGATTTCTGAAGAAGGTAGTTATTAACATCTTTATTTATATAGCATCAACATCTTCCATAGTGTCGTACAATGTACAAAAAAAACATACAATAATGTGGAACCTAGATACATAAGCAGTTCAACATACTGTACACTCATGACAACCAGTGACACAAGTACAGATTCATACAATTGATGGCCACTCCAGTTTGAAAAAACATCACCAATACTGATAGATGTTCATTTGCTAAAATGTTCAAAAACAGGAAAACACAGGGATAAAGTCCTTTCCCTGGCAAGCTTACAGTCTATAGGGTAGTGGGTGGAGATTATGGGGGGAGTAGATTTAGCAGATGAGGCCGTGAGCTTCAAATTCTAGCTATAGCAAATGTAAGCTTGTCTGAATAGGTGTATATTAACTTATCTGCATGTTTTTGCCTACTTAATGAGTAATGAATCCTCTTTACCTATGTACAAGTTTGCAGCAACATCAATAATGTCAATGTAAAGTGAAATCTGAAGTGAAAATAAGATTATGACATAATTAATTGTATGTATAGTACAGATAATACGTAGAACAATAGTAACAAGAAAAAGAGTCTCATAAGTTTTCTTTTCAGTTATATAGCTTTATTTATAATATTGCATTGTACTGTCACCATTGCTGTTTAGACTCCACACTCTGTATTTTTAGCTCTTAAACAAAGCATAGCTAATGACACTTAGAACTTTCCTGCAGTAAAACCTTATCTCAAGGTGTCTGTCACTGTTTCTTGGCTTTCCAAGCTCTTCAGAAAACAGGAATGAGTTTGGCCAAGTTAGTTGACTAGCTCAGAGAAGCTCTTGTGAATAGATAAAAGCTCAAATTGTTTAACTCTTCCTGTACTGAAAAACAATACGGGACTCTTTTCTTTGCTACTAATGTTCTATTTATTATCTATACTACACATACAATTCATTATCTCATCAGTTTATTTTCATTTCAGATTTGCTTTCATAGTATTGAAAACATTAGGCTGTGCTGAAGTTATTCTGTGACAAATGCAACTTTGCACCTTTATAAGTAAAAATCTCATTTACTACTATTTAACTTTACAACAATGTTGTATAATCACCAAGTGCACACTTTGTAATAAAGCCACACTGGGCAGTCACTTTGAGGCTGCATGAATGCCTTGAAGTTATTGTATAGCAGTGACATTGTGTTACAGGTGCATCTTTAGGAATATTCCTCTTGGATGACTGACATTTATTTGCCATGCTAATGTAAAATTATTAAGGACTGTGAAAGTGACTTTTTCTCTTTTTGTAGGAAGATATCAAGTGTGTGCTATGTGGCCTTGATGATATTACGGTAAGTCTTAACTAATCTATACAAAGAGTTCTGTGTAATATGTAATATGGCATGATAGGAAAATATAACCAGATTTGATTTGTCAATACATTTCCCAAGAATTAGAACTGTCTTTTTTAATAAAATGATTTTTAATATGTATCTGTCAAAATAAGGCATGATAAAGTTCATATTTTGAAAAACCTGTTTTGGGTAAACGTAATGCATTTTTTGGCAAAATGTTCCTCTGCCAAAAACCTTTTTCTCATAAAAACTCATCCCCATCAGTGAGAAGTGCAGCTAGTATGAGAAAAAAGTGAATGTGTTGCCAGAGAGTGACAAAGACAGCAGGGAACCAGCGGACAAAACAAAGGGAAAATACTGCAGGTGTCTTCTAGTGGTCACTATACAAATATTAGCACCTCTAATCAGGGCCCTGCAGAAGATCCTCAAGGGGGTGGTGCTTAAATTTAAAAAAGACCCCAATCAGCAGTAGGTAGACTGCAACCACCCCCACAGCAGCAATGAGTGGCCTCTCACTACTCTACCTCTCTGCAGCTATAGGTAGACACTACCTGCTCCATCATCCCACCTTCCCATCTCCAGACATCAGCAATAAATAACCTATCCCTCCTGCCTCCAACACATCAACAAGAGGTGGCTTTTCCTTGCTTTACCCCAGCCCAGAGAGAGTAGTAATGCATTAACCTTGCCCCATTCCTCATGACATGGAGGACACAGCCTGGACACCGGAGTGTGTTATGCAGTCACCTGTCTCCAGTAATTGTGCTCTCCCTCCTGACTCCTGCAGTCCAGCAGTGTGTGTAAACAGAGCACCTCTTCTCCATACACTATGGCAGCCACAAGACAACAAGTTTTCCATCTCTATTTTACACTTTGGAGCTCAGATTACTTCTCTGAACTACCACCTTCCATAGGCTGTGATAGTGAGGAGAGGAGGAGACAGTCTCAAATGAAACATGTACATATATTGGCAGCAAAAAAGGGGGTGTTTGAGCATGCAGAGTCCCCCCCACACCCCCACCCCATGTGCATGTTACCAATGAATGTTAGCAGGTGGGTATAGCTGGTTTAAGAAATCTGGAAGTTTAGCTGAGGTTAGGATTTTTTTAAGTGTGAAGGCTACTGTTGGACTTTATTTGGAAATCCAATACACTGGCAAATCTTTGATAAAGATGCTGATGCTTGATCCTCTCAATGTTATGATGTCATAGAGAAGGAAGGATCTGAGATAGCAGAAGAACAGAGAAACCTCCTGGTTAACAGACAGGGGGTGCTATGCTCAGGAAATGAATAAGATATTCAGATTCTAATGTGAGGAACTTCATGAATATTACTTGATCTGGAACATGGACTTTATCTATACTAGAGATGTTTGTATTAGCGAACATTTAAAAAATGTGTCCACTAATTTGGGTAGTGCATCATACTGATAGTAAACATTGGTAATGACACGAAAATTCTAATATTGCCTTCCCTAATCTATCTCTACCATCTCGCTACTTACACCTAACAGTAACCGACAGCTGATGTGGGGTTTGTCTACATAATAGCCTAAACCTCAGGCACCCAATTATGTGCCCACTCTGCTGCTGGAATGCCCAAACTCAGGCACCACCATCTCCCAAAGTGTATATTTGGTGCTGTCATAGCTGCAATTTACATTGTGGTCCCTGGAGGGTGATGCCCAAATTGCCAGACAGGTTACATGCTCTAATGAACTGCTTTGCTGTATTCTGATCATCATATTTTCTATTTTCAATATTAATTTGAAACTAACCTGATTTATTTGTTTAGCTCCTAGTGCAAGAACTCCTAACCAGGATTCAGGTATGTGTTAAGGGTATATATTACAATTGCATATATCGTCCTTCAAGAAACAAGATAACAAGAGTATAGTAGATATCTTCTATTCTTTTACTTCACTGCTTTCACCCTCATTTTATATTTTAATCTACCATTCTCTTTGTCATAGACAAGTCCAGCCCTGTGTTGTACAGCAGAACAGAAGGCTATTGAATCTTGTGACCTCTCAAAAAAATCACTTTGTACAGTAATTCTGCATATGGGCAGCTATACTGTCTACTAGTGATGAGCTGAAATGTTGTGTTTGCGTAATTACCCCATGAAATTCACATTTATGGTATAAAATCATAATTTGCAATAACCAGAAAATTCATATTTCATGATGTTCATTTCTGCCATATCTTGCATCCAATCATAAATCTATGTTTCATTCCTCATGTCTTCTTCTTGTGTAATTGCAAAAAATACATAACATTGCAAAATTAGCACATTACATTTATTCCTACTGTCTACAGCCCTTCTGGAAATGTGACTATTACTCACTACAATATAGGGTTCATTTACTCAA
The DNA here is from genome assembly GCF_040937935.1 of Hyperolius riggenbachi. Lineage (NCBI taxonomy): Eukaryota > Metazoa > Chordata > Amphibia > Anura > Hyperoliidae > Hyperolius > Hyperolius riggenbachi. The sequence goes on along the minus strand of NC_090653.1, from coordinate 20,605,598 downwards.
TGAATCACACTCTTTACCAATACCCCACACCATTACTGGCTATGTGAGACTACATAAAACCCAATAGGTCAGTGCATCCAGCACATTAAAGTCCTGTCTAATGGACTGTGGTATGAACAAAGTTAGTGAAAAGCCTGGCAGGTGGCAGTATAGGGGCGATACCAAGTGGTCTTTGCTTGTCAAGACTTCTGATGTTAATGGTTGTGAATTGTTGTTACTGTTATTTGTGCAGCATGACCCTGACTTCCTGTTCCAGTGAGGATCTGGGCTCTATTGTCAGTGTAGAAGGTCCCTGGAACAGGAAGTGAGGTACAGTAATAAATAGGGATGCTCATTCGGATTCCGTAGAAATGCAATTTCCGAAATTCCGATCGGAAATTGCATTTCCGCATCGGAATGCGTAAATCGGTAATGCATGTGCGGTAATTGCGGACATTTCAGCCGACTTTAACATTGATTTTCTCAAAAACTATAAGGTCTTTTGAACACTTTTTTTGCATCTTGTTCACACCATTCAGTTTAATAAACCCTGAAATGTGGTGTTTCTAGGACTTACGGTGGCTTTGCTATTAACCACTAAAATCGGCGGATTTCTACTGTAATGTAAAATGCAGAAAACCTGCATCTGCCTATTTTCTGCATTTTACATTACAGTTTAGCGGTTAATAGCAAAGCCCCCGTAAGTCGTAGACACACCAAATTTTCAGGGTTTAATAAACAGAATCTTGTGAACAAGATGCAAAAAAAGTTTTCAAAAAGACCTTATAGTTTTTGAGAAAATCGATGTTAAAGTCGGACGGAATTTCCGCGATTTCCGGCGGAAATTCCACATTGGAATGCGGAAATTGGTAGCCGAAAGCGGAATCGGTAATTGGCAATGGTGGAATGCGGATTTAACGCGGAATCAGAAATTGGCATTTCTGACCATCCCTAAAGAGCCGACAGAGGTTCTAATTCTTCCAAACTCTAAACAAGTTATTTTCATTACTGTCTCAATCTCCTTTGACACAAAAATAGAAGAGAAAGTTTATGTTTTTATTTTATAATCATGCAAATCCCTTTAAAGTTTTTTGTCAATATACTGTATATTAATTTGAATATATTGTTATTTATCTGGTAAATAATGAACAAAGATAATCATAAAAATCATACATATAAGTCTATGCTACTAAAGCTTAGTATTTGCTTGATTATTGTCTTGCAGAAAGCTGACCTTGTTGATCCCAAATGTAAATTGGTAAGTGGCCACCCAGATAATAATAACAGTGGACTAAATAAAATGTATTGGGACTAAAAATCATTTACAATTTCTTTATTACAGACAAAAGTTATTGAGGGTCTAACTGGCCTACTCGGAGGTGATAAAGGTCTCCTTGGTAGTGGAGCAGGGCCCGTTAGTGCTTTAGCTGACGGCAAATAATAATGCTAAGACACACAACATCCATGTGGTGAGTATATTCTAAAGATAAAAAGTACTTCTGTTCTACTTCTGTTCTGTACTACTGTTATACTGAAAATATTCAAATAGCCATCACTGATAATCTTCTAAGACTGCTAGTTTTCTGGCTGTAAAGCTGATTTGTTGACTAGAAGACTGTTTGTTCCCTATAGAAAAGTTCAAAGTTAACTCCTCTTTCTTGTTGGGGTGGGGGTGCAAGGGAGGCTGTTCAAGTGGGGCTACTGTAGAGGAGGGCTCACTCTGATGTCAGCATACTGTAGAGGAGGGCTCACTCTGATGTCAGCATACTGTAGAGGAGGGCTCACTCTGATGTCAGCATACTGTAGAGGAGGGCTCACTCTGATGTCAGCATACTGTAGAGGAGGGCTCACTCTGATGTCAGCATACTGTAGAGGAGGGCTCACTCTGATGTCAGCATACTGTAGAGGAGGGCTCACTCTGATGTCAGCATACTGTAGAGGAGGGCTCACTCTGATGTCAGCATACTGTAGAGAAGGGCTTACTCTGATGTCAGCATACTGTAGAGGAGGGCTCACTCTGATGTCAGCATACTGTATCTTTAAAATCGATTTTCTCAAAAACTATAAAGTCTTTTTGCAATTGTTTTTTTTTGCTTGCACTCACTATTCTCTTTAACATATGTAGCAATTTTGGTGTCAATAGCATGTATTGGGGCTTTGCTATTCACTGCTAAAAATGGCAAGAAATTACACACAATTTCACAAAATGTTATGTGAAATTATGAATAACTACACAAAATCAGTTGCATTTGCAAATCGTAATTACATATAAGCGTAAGTGTGAAAATTTACGTGAAATTTTGTGAAATTGTATTTTGTTGATTACGATCATCACTGGGTAAAACATTACCAGAAAAGAAATAGATGGGGAGGAGTGGGAGTGTACCTTTATCATTACCTTTTACTCAGCTCTCTGATGGAATTACACTGGGGAAGGGAGAGGGCTCAGTAATGTAGTCAATCATTTATATGGAACTAGATATATAAATAGGTGTGGGTCTGTAATAAATAACTACTGCTGTGATGAAAACTAGGTACAAGAGTTTTTAAAAATAATACGTTTAAACTCACTTTAAGCTCAGAGTGTAGGCAGTGAATATTTTTCTTTGCTTGTGTTGTTTTCATATAATTCATTATTACTTGTTTTTATTTTCCACAGGAGCTGAAGACTTACAGTAGAATATAGTACCGAACGTAAATCATTAGTTTTCCTTCTAATCAATCATCTAAATGAATCAGATTCCCTTAAAATGCTCCACATAGGCTTCCCTTGTAATCCCTAAATGCTGATTTACTCTCTCTGTGATTTTTCTTTCTGTAGACATTAAATTTCTTGCATCACACATTACATGTCTCTGGTCTTAATTATGTGTCTTCCAGGATAAGATTAAAGATAATTAAACATATTGCTGATGAATCGATCCAAAATTATGCAGAATTATAAACACTAAGCAGGATAGTGACATTTTACACCAGGAAGGCAAAAACATTGCCATATGGGCAGGTAGATGGAAGATGAACTGAATTAATGTGGTTTTCTGCGCTCCTCACTGACCAGTATTCCCACCAAATTAATTTAACCAGCAATGGATCGCTATACTCTGGGGGGTATCACCACCCTACTTAATTTGGTTATTTGCACAAAAGTACACAAGCATAGCGCTCAACATTCACTTGTAGCAAGGGATTCACCTCTCAGAGGTTCTTAATGCAGTCTTAAACCAACCTAAACCATATACAAATGTCCCAATATTACCACACTGTACAGACACATCAATCTGCACAGTGGCAAAAGTTCATACAGTCCACAGATTCCAGTTGATTCCAAACTGTGTTTCTACAAGATGCCAGAATACTCTTACCATCAAGAATGGCTGATTGATTGACAGATCAGCAACAGCGTTTATAGATGATATAACATGATGCTTGACTTTATGCGATCTCCACACCTCCTGTATATCACTCAGAAAAAGGGATACAATAACATAGCGTGATCCTGATTTCAAAAAAATCCCAGACAATCACCTCCAGTGCTAAGTGTGTGTTTCCCCACACCACAGTGATAGATAGGCAAGATGTACGCTCACCAGCTGCTATTGCTGATCCTCTGCTGACCAGCTGTAAGCGTTTGTTTAAGCTCTGAGCCTTCAATTCGGTACTGCACCTTGAAACTCAAAGACAGGCCAACCATAGCATAATTCCGTTTAATATTGTAAAAGAATAAAACAATGTTGCACTCACATGAAGTTATAAAACAATGCGCATATTCATAAACCAGGACGTCCTCTCTGCCGCCGTTCATCCAGCGTCTCCGATCAGCTCAATGATTATGTTGAGTGGTTGAATGACAACGACAGAGGTATCAAGTTGACAGCGAAATGGGACAAGGAACAGATAGACTTCTTGGATGTGGTATTATATAAAAAAGGTAACAATTTGGGAACCAGAACATTCTTTAAGCAAACAGATCGGAACGCATACATCCCTATTAAGAGCTGTCATCACAAGAACTGGCTAAAAAGTATACCACGGAGCCAGTTCACCAGAGTCAGAAGGAACTGTACAGAAGTTCTGGATTACGAAGAACAAGCTGGGATGCTATTAAGAAGGTTTGTGGATAAAGGCTACCAAGAAGGCCCCTTAAGACAAGAAATTAATGTCATTAAAAATTATGATAGGTTAGATATGCTTAGGGACTGTCCAAGAAAGGATGTGAATGACCAATATGACTTCGCTCTGTGTTTTGATTATAATGCTCAACACGGGGAAGTGGAGAAAGTCATTAAACGACACTGGAGATTGTTGCAGAATGACCCGGTGTTGGGTGACAAAATCCCCAGATGTCCTAAATTTATTTATAGAAGAGCAGGTAACCTACAAAAAAGTTTGGTCAAAACCTGTATAGATGAACCTAAGGTGAAGAATCAAACTGATTTATGGGGACAGAAAGGTTTCTATCCCTGCAGGAATTGTAACCCTTGCCTAGTGGCTTAAACTAAGAAATCCAAATCAAATACATCAACGGTCACTGGCAAAGAGTTCCCGATAAAAGAATTTATCACATGTGGTAGTACCCATGTGGTGTACATCATTTGGTGTCCCTGTGGCCTTCAATATATTGGACGTACAAAAAGGATGCTAAAAACAAGGATAAACGAACACGTTAAAAACATTGAAAAAGGCCTAGTGGGCCACAGTGTTTCCAAACATTTCGCAGAGGTGCATGGATCAAATCCGGCGGTCATGCACTTCAGTGCGATTCAAAAATTAACCACCAGATGGCGGGGATGCCACAAGATCCGTGAGATCTCCAAAATGGAGACTAAGTGGATCTACACAATGAAAACTATGAACCCAAATGGATTGAACGTGGACCTAGACTTAAATTGTTTCATATCAGATGATTAGGATGAGTTTGGGTAGGTAGATAAAGTTAGTAGGGAGCTTTAAAATTTAAATATAAACTTAATCACACGTATTGTAATAGGGGTTGGCTGACATAGGAATTAATAGTATGGGTGGGGATTGAGGTAATTTATCACTGAGGCACTTTATAAGCAAACAGATATATAGAGTTCACGAGGTACTGTAATTGCAAGTGGTTATTAGAGTACTTATGATCGGTCCCGATTAATGTTGAGGTAGGAATGATAGGATGTGGATGTTGTGTATAAAGGGGGGTCACAGGGAGATACAGATGCCCTGCCCTAAACATTGAAGGATTATGGGAGAATGGGCTAAAATGTAAGGGGTGGGATCAATAATGGTGAATCAGTAATTGATGGGGTGCAACGAGGCATTTTTGTCACTCTGTGATTCTTACAAGTTATAAATATGGGGGAGGTAATGTATATTGGGTCGGTTTACACTATATTATTATTGTGGTAATTGGACAATGATTGTCCAATGTTAATACTAATGAGCAATTTTGATGTGGGGCTTCAGGCTTTGTCCAGTTGCGGCTGAGGAACATTTAAGTTCTTCGGCCGCAATTGGATGGGGCCTGAGGCTTTCCCAGTAGTGGGGGTGGGGGTAGCTTAGTCACTGGGCGTTTTAGCAATGTTATAGTATTTTGGGTCATTACGTTTATATGTTCCATATAGGGGCAATGTATGTGATATATTGGTGTTTTAAGTATAATACTGTATAGTAGAAACGGCAAATGATTATGTGAATTTGTTTGGGCTAGATAGAGGCATCTAGGCCCCAGAGAATTAACACATGGGCTGTAGCAGGGCGTTCTGTCCTAGCGATTGAACGCTAGCCAGCATTAGTATGTGGCTACATAAGACGTCTGCAGTTAGACGCCATGATGCCGGAGTTCTGCTAGGGATACGAAAAGCCGCAAGATTACGGCCGTTCACAGTCCAGGTATTTGCATAGACAGAAGGTTAAAGCGTCTCCGCGCCCGACCTGAGGACATGCCCCTGATGAGTCATTGGTGACGAAACCGGTAGGGCGGGGTCTCAGGCGCGGAGTGCGGAGACGCTGGATGAACGGCGGCAGAGAGGACGTCCTGGTTTATGAATATGCGCATTGTTTTATAACTTCATGTGAGTGCAACATTGTTTTATTCTTTTACAATATTAAACGGAATTATGCTATGGTTGGCCTGTCTTTGAGTTTCAAGGTGCAGTACCGAATTGAAGGCTCAGAGCTTAAACAAACGCTTACAGCTGGTCAGCAGAGGATCAGCAATAGCAGCTGGTGAGCGTACATCTTGCCTATCTATCACTGTGGTGTGGGGAAACACACACTTAGCACTGGAGGTGATTGTCTGGGATTTTTTTGAAATCAGGATCACGCTATGTTATTGTATCCCTTTTTCTGAGTGATATACAGGAGGTGTGGAGATCGCATAAAGTCAAGCATCATGTTATATCATCTATAAACGCTGTTGCTGATCTGTCAATCAATCAGCCATTCTTGATGGTAAGAGTATTCTGGCATCTTGTAGAAACACAGTTTGGAATCAACTGGAATCTGTGGACTGTATGAACTTTTGCCACTGTGCAGATTGATGTGTCTGTACAGTGTGGTAATATTGGGACATTTGTATATGGTTTAGGTTGGTTTAAGACTGCATTAAGAACCTCTGAGAGGTGAATCCCTTGCTACAAGTGAATGTTGAGCGCTATGCTTGTGTACTTTTGTGCAAATAACCAGATGGAAGATGAAGTTGATTGCTGATAAATGTAAAGCTGTACACCAAGTTGGGTGTGCCAACGGAAGAGCACCTCATAAGATGAATGACGTACGCCTGTAAACATCAGAATTGGAGAAGGACTTGGGAATTCAACAAGGGATGGGCCATACTATGCACCTATGCAGTGCAACCACTTTCTTAAATGGAGGAGAGTAACCCTGAGCAAAAACATAGAAGATTCTGGGATGCATAAAGAGGGAAAGAAAACCGTGAGATGCCAGTATACTTCTCCCTGTGTATAAATCACTTGGGAAGTTGTGGAATGTGGGATACAGTTTTGGACATCACATTATAGGAAAAGCATCAACATTTTAGAACAGATACAAAAAACACGCAACTCAATTAATCAGAGGGTTGGCAGGTCTCAACAAACTGGGCTTATTTAGCTGGGAAAAATGACAGCTAAGAAAGGATCAGATTAACATGGATAAATACAGCAAAGGGCAATAGAAAGGCTGTGCAATTTAACTTTTTGTCCCTAAGCATGTACAAAGGACAAGTGGACATGATCTGTGTATGGGAGAAAAAAGTTTTTTGCCAACTATTTAGGAAGTGGATCTTTACAAGAAGAGTCATTCAAATGTGGAATATTTTACCACAGCACAAAGTTATTGTAAATTCTATATCTGCATTTAAAGGAGGGTTGGATACTTCCTTGCATTGAATGACATCCATGGCTGTAATTATTAGGTAATTCCCAGGTAGAGTTGATTGCAGAATTTTATCTGACTGCCACCTGGAGTTGGGAATAATTTTTTTTTGCTTATTGGCCTGAGTCTTGTAAGGTTTTTTTCCTCACCAGTTCTTGCACCGAACTTTGGATCAAATAGAAAGAACAGCATTGTACCTAAATTATGTTATTTTTTTCCTAGTTAAACTTGTAGAACAAACATCTTTTTTTTCCAAATTAAATGTAACTGTAAACCATCATTATACTGAATCAATGCAACTTTACTCATCAGTTATCATTCTAAACATATTGTATGACTGATTTTACCCACTGAAGATATTTGAGAACCTCTGGATGTCTGTAGTTAACAATGTTCTCCTCCCACATCCCTAACACAAAGGAAGCATTGCTTATATATAAATCTGAACCCCCTATCCGTGACCTGCACCTGTGGTGTTATCCATGCAGATACAATAAGGGAATGAGTTATGTAGAGCACTGGTCAGGCTGACATGCAGAGACCAGATCACAGTATACATAAGAAGGAAATAGACTGTAAAGAGAAATGATGAGGCTGATATGATGAAACATGATCACATACATGAGACACACAAGGATGGGGAAAATACTTTACAGATTTTTGATAATTGCTATTAGCAGAATATGATATTTCCACAACATTTTTACACTTGCTACAGCTCCTTTACAAGCTTCTTCCCTAAGGATCAACAGTAGCTGATCTGCAAAGATGGCTGACCACCATTAACCTCCCTGGCATTATGATTATTTCCAGATTTAGAGTCTAAAACCTGTGCAAATTTTCACAAGATTTTTAGACCCTAAACACACACACACACACACACACACACACACACACACACACACACACACACACACACACACACGTACACGTACACACACACACACACACACACACACACAAACACAAACACACACACACACACAAACACAAACATATACACACACACACACACACATACACACACACACACACACACACAAACACAAACATATACACACACACATGCACACACACACACGCGCACACACACACACACACACACAAACACACACACACACAAACAAAAATGACCACAGAGAGATCTGCAGCAGCTCCCTCATATAACTTACTCAGGCATGGGATTGCCACTTTGAGCTGCATATTTCCATCCTGAGCCTGAGCAGATTACCCAACATGCATACAGCCTGTTTTAGACTTTCTGGTACTCAACAGTGTGGATAGGGGTTGGCCCAGTACTAATGATGGACAAACTTGTTTGCCAGCATACATTTTGTTGCAAGTAAATGAATGTTTGCTGCTTACATTTACAAAAATGATCATTCCCAAAAGTTTGCAGTTGCATTTCATATTGAAGTCAATTTCTGCTGACTTTAGGGGTTAATAGCAAAGCCCCCATGCATGCTAGAATCAACAAATCTGCAGCGTAAGTTAAGGAGAGCAGTGATTTTATTTTAAAAATACCTTTTAGTTTTTTCGAAAAAAAGAAATGTTATGGTTTAGATAGGAAAATCAATTTTACAGATGCCACTGTGAACCCCCTAGGATGTTGGCAGCCCCACCTCCTCCTGGGACATCCATGGATTGTACATGGGCTCAAGGGGAGAGGGGGAGGCTTTGATGCCCCTCTCGTCCAGAGCCCCCATACCATGAACCATGTGGGCTGCTATAGCGCAGGGTGCGAATTCTCATTCGGCCAAGGAGCCGCATTCTGGCTATCCCAGCCTGCATGGGGAAAAGGGGTTAAATAGGCTTGGGAGGGGGGACGCCCACATAATTTTTTTTTCCACACTTTGAACATATAAAACATTTTTAAATATATACATTTATATACATGTTAATACATTATCTGCCATTTTACCACAGTAGTTTTGGTACTTTGTTCTGACTTTTACATCAATTTTCTTAATTTTTTTTCAAAAACTATAAAGTCTTATTTTTTCTCTTGTTCTCAGTGTCCTTCTTAACATACTCTGCACATTTGGTGTTTCCAGGATGTTCGAGGGCTTTGTTGTTAACCGCTAAAGTTGGGGGGCCGTTAAAATATTTACAGTGGGTTGCAAAAGTATTCGGCCCCCTTGAAGTTTTCCACATTTTGTCATATTACTGCCACAAACATGAATTAATTTTATTGGAATTCCACATGAAAGACCAACACAAAGTGATATACAAATGAGAAGTGGAACGAAAATCATACATGATTCCGAACATTTTTTACAAATAAATAACTGCAAAGTGGTGTGTGCATAATTATTCGGCCCCCTTTGATCTGAGTGAAGTCAGTTGCCTATAGACATTGCCTGATGAGTGCTAATGACTAAATAGAGTGCACCTGTGTGTTATATAATGTCAGTACAAATACAGCTGCTCTGTGAGGGCCTCAGAGGTTGTCTAAGAGAATATTGGAAGCAACAACACCGTTAAGTCCAAAAGACACACAAGACAGGTCAGGGATCAAGTTATTGAGAAATTTAAAGCAGGCTTAGGCTACAAAAAGCTTCCCAAAGCCTTGAACATCCCACGGAGCATTGTTCAAGCAATCATTCAGAAATGGAAGGAGTATGGCACAACTGTAAACCTACCAAGACAAGGCCATCCACCTAAACTCACAGGACAATTAAGGAGAGCGCTGATCTGAAATGCAGTCAAGAGGCCCATGGTGACTCTGGACGAGCTGCAGAGATCTACAGCTCAGGTGGGAGACTCTGTCCATAGGACAACTATTAGTCATGCACTGTACAAAGTTGGCCTTTATGGAAGAGTGGCAAGAAGAAAGGCATTGTTAACAGAAAGCATAAGAAGTCCCGTTTGCAGTTTGCCACAGGCCATGTATGGGACACAGCAACCATGTGGAAGAAGGTGCTCTGGTCAGATGAGACCAAAATGGAACTTTTTGGCCAAAATGCAAAACGTTATGTGTGGTGGAAAACTAATACTGCACATCACTCAGAATGCACCATCTCCACTATCAAATATGGTGGTGGCAGCATCATGCTCAGGGGGTGCATCTCTTTAGCAGGGACAGGGAAGCTGGTCAGAGTTGACTGGAAGATGGATGGAGCCAAATACAGGGCAAACTTGGAAGAAAACCTCTTGAAAACTGCAAAAGACTTGAGACTGGGGCGGAAGTTCACCTTCCAGTTGGACAATGACCCTAAACATAAAGCCAGGGCAACAATGGAATGGTTTAAAACAAAACATATCCATGTGTTAGAATGGCCCAGTCAAAGTCCAGATCTAAATCCAATCGAAAATCTGTGGCAAGATCTGAAAACTGCTGTTCACAAATGCTGTCCATCTAATCTGACTGAGCTGGAGTTGTTTTACAAAGAAGAATGGGCAAGGATTTCAGTCTCTAGATGTGCAAAGCTGGTACAGACATACCCTAAAAGACTGGCAGCTGTAACTGCAGCAAAAGGTGGTTCTACAAAGTATTGACTCAGGGGGCTGAATAATTACGCACACCCCACTTTGCAGTTATTTATTTGTAAAAAATGTTTGGAATCATGTATGATTTTCGTTCCACTTCTCATGTGTAGACCACTTTGTATTGGTCTTTCACGTGGAATTCCAATAAAATTGATTCATGTTTGTGGCAGTAATGTGACAAAATGTGGAAAACTTCAAGGGGGCCAAATACTTTTGCAACCCACTGTACCACACTCAGAACAAGAAATTTAAAATCGATTTCTCAAAAACTATAAGGTCTTTTTGAATGTTTTGCTTCCCGCTTAACATACCCTGCAAATTTGGTGTTTCTAGCATGTATGGGGCTTTGCTATTTACCGCTAAATTTGGTGGCCATTTGCCTGCCATTTAAGTCTATGGAGCCCGCCGCGAACGACTGGTTCATGGACATTTGGGAAAATTTGCGTGCTTTAATGCTGGGTTAGCAATACTTATTAATTCTACTTAATACTCATTGTTTGTAAATCAATGTACTTGATCAAAAAAAGTGATTCGAAACATCCTAAAGTATAAATTAGATCAAGCCAGATTAGTTCAGGTGCACATGTATCCCTCCTATGAGGAGCACACTTTATTATAATCAAAAGTTTTGATCTTTTAAGAAGATATGGACACCCCAGCCTTAATTCAAGGAGGTGAATTGAACAAGGTTGCTCCTCCCATTTACATGGAGTTGTTCTTGAGAAGATATTATAAGACCATATATCTTTCTTGACAAGATTAACCACTTAAGCCCAACTGGACGAGATTTCTCGTCCAGTTGGGCTGCGCGCACTCCCTCGGGTCCCGTTGCCCCCCCCCCCCCCCTGTGCGCGCCCCCGCTGCTGGCCGCTAGCCCACCGATCAGTGAAAGGGATTATAAATCCCTTTCGCTGATCGGACCCCCCCGGAGAAAAGCCGACAGCGTCTCTTCAGACGCTGCGGCTTTTCTGAGCTCTGGTCTCCTTTCTTCTGCCTGGGAGCGAGATCGATCACTCCCAGGACTCTTTGATTCTGGCCATCTTGTGGCCAAATAGCAAATTACACCCAAAAAAAAAAGTTTTAAGAATAAACCTATAAATATATTAAAAAAACCCTGTTTACCTCCCACACCAAAAAATACCCACATACAAGTTTAAATTAAAAAAAAAAATTACAATAATAATAAAAAAAAAAAAAAACATAAATAGTTACCTAAGTAACTTTTTAAATATTCATGTCAAAGGAGTATATCAATATGATTTAATAAATTATGGGCTTCTAAACAGTGATGGACGCAAAACGGAAAAAATGCACCTTTATTTCCAAATAAAATATTGTCGCCATACATTGTGATAGGGACATAATTTTAACAGTGAAATACCCGGGGCATATGGGCAAATACGATGCGTGAGTTTTAATTATGGAGGCATGTATTATTTTAAAACTATAATGGCTGAAAACTGAGAAATAATGAATTTTTTAAATTTTTTTCTTATTCTTCCTGTTAAAATGCATTTACAGTAAAGTGGCTCTTAGCAAAATATACCACCCACAGAAAGCCTAATTGGTGGCGGAAAAAACAAGATATAGATCAATTAATTGTGATGAGTAGTGATAAAGTTATTGGCAAATGAATGGGGGGTGAAAGTTGCTCGGATGTAAAAAAATTTCAACCCTTCGGGCTTAAGTGGTTAAAATAGCAAATCCTTCTCATAATGGATGCACTTTTTATTCCCCATTTTAAAACACTAACACTAAGATTAGAGGCTTGCTCTACCAATAATTAAACCCAAACCATATTGCTAGTATTTTATTTATTTATTGTATTTATAAAGCGCCGACATATTATGCAGAGCTGGACATTAGTTAAGGTTGCAGACAATATCTAGAGATTACATACAGCAATACGAAAATACAGGAATACAAGAAAAACCAGATCACGCAGCACAGTAGGAGTACAAGGTAATTCTTAGTCAGTCACTGGAGGGGAGCATGGGGATTAGGCAAGTTGAGTTCACTCAAATGCATAGCATGGGTGCACAGTAATGGAGGTGCATAATCAGGTAGGACACAAAAGGAGGAGGACCCTGCCCAAAGGCTTACTATCTAAAGTGAACAATATGGACACGAAAGGTAGGAGACCAAATTCCGATGCAGGTTTAGAGCACTAGTGAGGGGTGGTAGGCCAGAGTGAAAAGGTAAGTTTTAAAGGGCCTTCTTGAAGGTGTTGAAGTACTTCAACATACACCTCACCTAAAGGATTATAAGGAACACCATACTAATACGGTGTTTGACCCCCTTTCACCTTTAGAACTGCCTTAATTCTATGTGGCATTGATTCAACAAGGTGTTGAAAGCATTCTTTAAAAATGTTGGCCCATATTGATAGGATAATATCTTGCAGTTGATGGAGATTTGTGGGATGCACATCCAGGGCACGAAGCTCCCGTTCCATCACATCCCAAAGATGCTCTATTGGGTTGAGATCTGGTAAATGTGGGGGCCATTTTAGTACAGTGAACTCATTGTCATGTTCAAGAAACCAATTTGAAATGATTTGAGCTTTGTGATATGGTTTATCATCCTACTGGAAGTAGCCATCAGAGGATGGGTACATGGTGGTCATGAAGGGATGGACATGGTCAGAAACAATGCTCACCCTAGAAATGGTTGTGCATGAAAATTCCAGTAACTGAGCAGATTGTGAAATACTCAGACCGGCTCATCTGGCACCAACAACCATGCCACACTCAAAATTGCTTAAATCACCTTTATTTCCCATTCTGACATTCAGTTTGGAGTTCAGGAGATTGTCTTGACCAGGACCACACCCCTAAATGCATTGAAGCAACCGCCATGTGATTGGTTGATTAGATAATTGCATTAATGAGAAACTGAACAGGTGTTCCTAATAATCCTTTAGGTGAGTGTATGTTACAGAATAAGTCAACTAGATCTGCCCTGAAGTCTCACTACTAGACTTTTCCCTAAACACTGGCTCTGTAGATTAACTATCCACACTATGGGAAGTTCACACTACATGATTTAGAGACCAACATTTGCTTTGGGTTCCATCCATAAGAAATAAATGTTCATGTCAACTGAGGAGATTCCCCACCAACAATGGTGGGGAATTGAGGCTATTGATTAGTCTACAGAACTAATTAAAAGATCTGATGAATTCCTGTACAGTTAAATCATTGCTATTATCTGGTCAGAAATTGTATGAGAAAGTGAATAAGTCACATACACTGTGAGCAGAATGCTAAAAGGCCTGTTTGTCTCACATGCACCATGATTTCTTCCTGGAACATTTGACATTTACCTGTTCTCTTACCAAAGCGCTATCCCTTCTATATGTTATTTCTACGGCCCAAATTAGTTTACCATACACAATGCCCACTGCTTCACTGAAATATATAAGGCTTAAAATTACTCCAGATTATAATTCTTATTAGTGATGATCACACTCTGCTTATTATGATTACCCTAAATTTAGCATACATTTTTACATTTATGGTCATTCATAATTACTATTTGGAAAGTCAATTTGTTTTGTGTAATCCATCACAATTTTGTGTAATAACGCAAAATGTGTGGTCATTTTGTGCAAAATGTAGAGGTTAATAGAAAAGCCCCCGTACATGCAATCATCACCATCATTTTTCAAAAAGACCTTGTCGTTTTTGAGAAAATCAGTTTAAAATAAAATGCAAAGAAAAATGTTTTTTTTTAATCTCTGAAAAAATGCAGTTTGAAAAACATTTTTATAAAAGATTTTCTCAAAAACCACAAAGTCTTTCTGAACAATTATTTTTATGACTTGTTCCCATTACTTCCCTAGTAATTTTGATAACAAAAGCATTTTGCTTTGAATTGCTACAATTGGCATGGATTTAACCTCCCTGGCGTTCAATTTCCCCAGGATTTCTGTGCAAAAAGTCATCCAATTAATTTTCATAACTTTTTTCCCTGTAACTTTCCAAAATGTGTCAAGCAAGGGTCTAGTATAGAGTGCAGGAGAGTATTGACGTGTATGCACGTTCATACTGTTTACAGCAGGCTTTGTATTGACGTGTATATCCGTCAATACCGCTAGGGACGGCAAAAAATTATGCAAAATTACAGTTCTTACAGGTGAAATTAATATGATTTTTTTTCTAAATTTTCTCATTATGATTTCACATCATGATTGCGAATTTGCGAATTTGTGAGGAAACGCGGAAAAGCCACCGCTAGTACTCAGAGCAAGGCGGCTGATTCCGCGTTCAACATGGCAGCTGGCGCGCAGTCGGAGCGTGGAGGAACCACCGCATGCCCAGACATTAGGGCGGGGATTCCGCGTCTGATGCGGCAGGTTGCACGCATAGGCCTACTCCTATCAGTAATGCTGAATGCGGAGAAAAACGCAGCACGCACAGACAGCGGTGCGGCGGATTCCGCATCCAACACAGCAGAAACATTACAACACATGTCTGGTGTGGCTGGGACTGATAGTCCACACTGGTTCAGGAGGACGCGCGCGGGCGGGGCCTTTATGACAGTCAGAAGGGGGTCAGCTGACCAAGCCGGTCAGCTGACAATTTCAGCAGCTTTCATTGGTCCAGCACTTGGGAGAGGCGCTGGAGAGCGCTGGTGTATATATACTGGGTGCTGGTCATTTCTCTGGTGTCTAGCGTTGCGATCACTACGTGGTAGCACTCAGACCCTGTCAGTATCTGTGTTTATTAGACCAGTTTCTTAGGTGTTGATGATCATGGAGCTCACACCTTAGTCTAGGAATTCTGTTATTATCTGTGTTATTATCTAGACCAGTTTCCAAGGTGTTGACGATCAAGGAACTCACACCTTAGTCTAGGAATTCTGTACCATCTGTATTATTATCATTATCTAGTCTAGTTCCAGGAGTGTTGAGAATCTTGGAGCTCACACTCAAGCCTAGGCATTGTTGATTATCTGTTATGACCTTCTGCTTTCCTGACCATTCTTCTGATCTCTGATTCTGTACCTTTGTCATTCTGATACCCTGTTGCCAAACTCAGCTGGTCTTAGGCTTCTGCATCTGTATACTGTCTCTGTACTTTATCTGTCCGTGTGTTAACGACCTGGCCTGTCCGACCTCGAGAACTCTCTCTTCTGTTAAGAGATAGTTCACAGATCTGTCAGTGACACTTCCTCATTGGTGTCACTCACGTTCTGTCCTTCCCACTCTCAGCCTGGCTCCGCCCCTTGGGGAGCCTCAGGCCATTGGAAGGAATCTGTTCTCTGGGCAGTACCTCCTACTGCCTTGCACCCACTGTACGGGTGCTCTCCTCAAAGTATTACTGTTGCACCAAACACTCATATATTACTCAGGTGTCCAGAGGTTAGAGATATATCTGATTATCGGTGATACTGCAGATCATCTATAATCAGGTATATATCTGCATTCTCGGTGATACTGCAGATCACCGGTAATCAGATCCTCTCTGTGTTACACCGATCGTTAGAGAATTATGATGGGATATTATGATTACACAAAATGTGTGCACATCACTAATTCTTACTTTTTCTCAATTTTCCATAATTTATAACCTCTTCTTCTAAGATAAAAATGCCTCCTTAAATTATCATTCTTTGGCAGAATATTTAGTATATCTATGACGATCCATCATAAATCACTTTGCAATTTTGAGACTTCCGGTGTGTGTCCCTACACGCATTTCCAAGTCACTCAAAAATAATATTATATAATTTTTTTCGGGCATTCAAAAAGCACAATATTGCCAAATTGGTGCTATGACATAGAAGGGAGCATGGGGACTAGGTGTTCCAGACATTGCCAGATACTATTTAGAAGCACTTTTACCACATGTCATACCATGGACCCACTTATAAGCTTATGCTAAATGGAAGGAGATCATGGAGCATTGGTTGGCCTCGGTCTATTCATTCCCCTTTTGATGGACATCACCAGACCCAACTTTAATCCCTGCTTTAACCAAAATCATCCAATTTTCTAAAGTCATCTGGAGCAATTGAATATATAGATATGATTGGGCATCTTCTATACCTCTCCTTATTGACATGGTCTTTAATGTGAATAAACCTAATAGCACTACTTATACAATTGCACATACTAGGACCAAAGGAGATTTTTTTTTTCAAATAATACACATTGTTGCCCCAATCCACATGTGGATTGGATCGTGATTGGAGAGTGTGTGTACTCAAACAAAGTCTGCGGATCCCCTACAACTGGTGACATTGGTGCTATATATATACATTTAATCAAGTGCTGTGGAGCACAGTCCTTCTTACCTCCTAGGGGTTTTGTTTGGAATACACATTGTTGACCAAACCTTTAGATCACTCCTTAACTATGAGCAGCTCTTACATTAACTATATGATTGCTTGTTTGTGTTCAGCTCAATCTCTAATTGATTAATTAACTTCTGCAAAAGTAATTCAGCTTCTCTCCTAATCTCCATATGTCAGGAAATCTTGTCAACCTGCTTCCTTTCTTCTCCCATTTCCATTCATTCTCTGTCTACCTCTGCCTACATTCAAAGCTCACAGCACTCAATTGCTAACACTGTAACCTGTACAGCAATTAAGGCAGCATATTTTGATCAAAAGTCTGCTCCAGCTTATAAGACTTTCAAAAAAGTGGAATCCAAATGGAAATATTTTCCTTCAATATCCATTCCTCTCTTGCAACCAGTAAGGGCTGGTGCACACCAAGAACACTTCTGAACACTTTTTAAAATGCCATTGCTTTGAAAAGCACTTGGCTAATGTAAATGAATGGAATGGAGCACACCAGAGTGATAAACTTTTTTCCCAAATGCAAATGCAGGTCCTGCAGCATTTTTGGTGATTTCTGAGTTGATTCAGCCTCAATGTTAAGTATAGGAAAGTGGAAAATCGCTCTGAAAAGCACTAGGCCAGTGGAATTTTCCAAGCAGTTTTGTTACAGAAGCTGTTAAGTTACAGCTGTACTGTTACAAAAAGTAACTAACACTACACCAAAATGCTCCAAAAATGGATATGCATGATTAGAAAATCGCTAGGCATATGCCTAGAACCGCCTAGGAAAATCACTTAAAAAAGCACTAAGCTTTTGCGATTACGCTAGCACTTTTTGGTGTGCAGTGGCCCTAACCTCTACTCTGCTCCTGCCAACATATAATTTCCCTCACGAGAAGCTAACTGCTTATGACCTGCAAATGTTTGCATTGAGCTAAAGATAACTGCACCCTGTTCTAGCCTGCAGTTGCTTGCATCGAGCTTACAGATAACTGCACCATCTTCCAGCCTGCTGGTCTTTGCATCCATCCTATGGATGATTGCACCCTGTTCTAGCCTGCAGATGTTTGAATCCAACCTACAGATATATGCTCGGTTCCTCCTCCTTCTAAAAGTTGTATTCAGCCTGAAGACCATCACATGGTTATTCAGCCTAATGAGGGTTGTACTATCCCCCGAAAAAAATGCCTAAAATAGTGCACAAAATATATGTGTAAACCTATTTTTTATTGGTCCCTATACAGTGTGTCCCCTAATTTTATATTTTAATTTTTTACCTGGTCTGTGTGTCTTTTCTGAACTGTGCCAAACTGTGCAGTGCCAACAGAATTGTTGAGAGTCTTTTTTGTTTAGCTACATTAACAAGCTTATCTCAAAAAGTAAATAACAGAAACTTCACATTTCAGATAGGATAAGGACACTATGACTGGCAGGTCTTTAACCACCCTCCCGCTAAAGAGTTTACAGGGTGATGTAAGGCTGATATCTAGGTGATGTTTTCCACGGGTGGACCAACAATCTCTTAAATAATCATTAAATTAACACTAATGCGGGTTTAAAAAAGGGCAGAAGTGACATCACTTTTGGCATCACAGAGAAACACTAAAGATGGAAACCAGCAGAAATATTTTTTTTCTTTTTTTTCATATCACATTTCTCTTAAATCTGACAGTGAACACTAAAAAAAACAGGAAAGGTAAGCGAAAAAAATAATTTTTTACATGATGATTTATTTAAAATTTTTCAGTTAATATGGAGTTTCATCCCACTTTAAAGATAGTTGTCCGACCCTGCTGTCAGGGATTCTCATCATGAGGTCGTGATCACGAGTCTTCTGCTTACAACAACTTTCCAATGCTACTTTTACAATGCATGTTGTATGATACTGTGTATCTCCAAAAAAAACATTGAAATATAAAATACTTATATAAAACGACAATATCTAGTGATGGCATCAGCAAAAATTAAGAGGATCAATTTAAATGTACTAATTAAAGAATATAGATTAAGTCTTGGGGGGATCCCAGATGAATCCGGTTCTTCTCTTATGTACAACACTCATACTCAAGGATGGACCTTAGTTATAACAACTCTTCATTAGCTCTGAATAGTTTTTTAAAGGGTACTTGCTAAGCTCCTGTTCAGACAACATAAACACAGTATATTAAATTGGCTAAAAATATAAAAGATTATATAACAGATTATGATATAAAAATAATATTGCATTTTTATTTATCTTTTGGGCCACAAGCATAGAAGGATGAAGAAATCCACAACATAAACTTTTAAAGTATTCTCTTTTTTTTCAACTATTACTATGTTTTATGTCACCATGTTGTTACAATATTAACCTTAATATTTCCAACTCATTACTAACATGTTATATCGATGTGCAGAGGCGCCAAAAGGATAAAATACGCTAAAAAGTTTAAAATATTCAGGTAGTGGTGGTGGACCAGTCACTCTAAAATAGACACGATGCTGTCGCTTGAAATCAAAAAAATGTATTCACATACTCCGAGATAAAACTGCAACGCGTTTCACGGGCAAGAACCCACTTCTTTAGGCATTAATTAACAGGAGTATCACACTAAAAATGACAGAGATGAAGAGCATATCAGAGCACTGTATGTGTATAGTTGTATTATATGCATACATGAAAATATACTAATATAGTATTGTATTGGGGGATGCAGTAAACAAAATATTGCTTCGTGGGTGGGGTGGCAGAGGTTGTGGTTACTGTAATAGAATAGTAGCTTTATATAAACATTTTGGTAGCCAGAGAATGACTTAAAATATTGCACCAGGAATAGTGTAAACCCGGGGGGGGGGGGGGAATTTCTGCATAGGCTTGGTGTGGGCAGGTGGAAAAGCGGTATTTTAGTGAGAAATATATTTCCATGTATGCATATAATACAACTATACACATACAGCACTCTGATATGCTCTTCATCTCTGTCATTTTTAGTGTGTTACTCCTGTTATTTAATGCATGAAGAAGCAGGATCTTGCCCATGAAACGCATTGCAGTTTTATCTCGGAGTATGTGAATAAATTGTTTTGACTTCAAGCGACAGCCTCGTGTCTATTTTAGAGCGGCTGGTCCATCACCACCACCTGAATATTTTGAACTTTTTAGCGTATTTTATCCTTATGGCGCCTCTGCACATCGATATATCCAGTTTTCCACCCTTGGTGGAAGGGTGATACACCCTCTTCTTCCTTCTTCTACAGAGAGCGACATCTTATTCCTGAGTGGGGACAGGTCTAATCTCCCCACCTGCTTGAAAAGTGGTTGCCTAAGCGGTAACCCATGTTTGTAAGTATAATACTTACTTGTCATTTTTTCCTCCCTGTT
Source organism: Hyperolius riggenbachi (assembly GCF_040937935.1). NCBI lineage: Eukaryota > Metazoa > Chordata > Amphibia > Anura > Hyperoliidae > Hyperolius > Hyperolius riggenbachi. The sequence goes on along the minus strand of NC_090653.1, from coordinate 20,585,125 downwards.
CCAATACATACTGCACTATACTGGGCTCTCAGTTTGTCTGTTTATTCATTACTAACATGTGTGTGTTTTTAACAGTCTATGCACCATGGAATATGTTGGCACTTTATAAATCAATACAAATAATAGTATATAATTCATTTTCTTTTTTCCCTTGCAGGGACAAGAGCGGGCAGCAGTTACTGAGGTCATGTGTTAGGCAGACTTGTGTGGGAAGCGCTATACACCGGGGGGGGGTCCTAAGTGGATTAGGACCCTCGCAAAATAAGTGTAAACTCCTATACCTTTGCTGCCTTTTATCCAGAAATAAAGTGAGCACGACATATACCACTGAGTGCATTACTGTCTTGTTTTCCTGCACTTGAATGCATATACAGGTGGTGGATAAGTGGAACATAAAACTACCTAGGAAGAAAACCCATTCACCTGCGCTGTTTCATACTACATAATTCTGCAATCTGGATACAAGGTCTTATCCTCACACAGCTGTGATAGTGTTCATGGTGCGGTGCATTGACACCTGCTGGAGCGCCTCTGATCTAGCATCACAATAACGGTCACTCAACATAAAACTGAATTACTGTAGTTAAAAACTTTGTAATACAATGAATATGAAATGGGGCTGAATAATTGTAATTAGCAAGTGTACACATCACAAGGTCTGTGACATGCAGTAAATAAACTTGTAGATGGGCCAAGAAAGTCATTAATCAAGTTGATGTAACATTTTTGTAATCCACCTATGTGGGCCAATGCCTGCAGTGTTTGTTTTGTAGGGTGTTTTTTACACATGACATTCAGAAGAAAGTTGGAGGTAAAATTAATTTAGAACACCAAAGAAGGTGCTGACATTAAGTGTGGGTGTGATCTGGCAGAAGGTAACGGAACATCAACATCCTGGAGAGGAATAGATGACATGTACTGCTGGTGTTGCATCAGCCACTGGAAACTAAGAATGTGGGATAACACTTGAGCAGTTACCCAGAAATACTAGACTTCTTGTTTTTGTTATACTGACCCAAAACACAATAATCAAAAGAAGCATCTATTAGTAATAGTATCAAAGCAGGTTTCTATCATGAAGAACTGGGTCATCACTGCTGAACCTTCACCTCCCCCCCCTCCATTTGATGTCTCCTTAGGGATAATAGATAATGCAAAGTGCACCTGGTGGCACTGTAGTATGGCAGCCTCGGCTCTTGGCTTTCAGACATTATCCCCCCCCCCCTTCCTTCCAGAACCTGTGTGAGCCAAAACCAGTTCCAAGTACAACACCCCCTTTGTACTTCATGAAATAAATGATTCTGATTCTGATCTGGTGCCATGAAGTTGTAGCGGAATCTGTTACTTATCTAACTTCATGTCCTACCTATCACACCACTTCATGGTTGTGCATGCACCATAACAGTCAGCCAATCACCTGATAAAGCACAGTCATGTAGGAGTGGAATGCCCCAACTCTCAAAATTAGAACATTAATAGTCAGGACACATGGGGCAGCAGGGGGAATTGCATTAGAGAACTGAGAGAATTATCATAAATTATCATCTTTCTCTTTTTTAATTAGAATAAGGCTCAATTTTTGCAGATGAAGGGATGCAGGCTTTGGTGGTGTTAAATGAGGTATAGTGGGTTTCCCTGCAAAGGACTACGTAGAATAAATTTCCATCAGTAATCACATTTTTTTTAAACATTACTGGAAAATGTTGTGTTATATTTTGTCATTATGTATTATAACTTTTTTTTGCATGAATTACTTTTTATGTCTTCCTTCTGATCCTCAAATGTTATATCAGTATTCTCATTTTTTCAACTATTACTTTTACTTTTCACCATGTTGTCACCGTGTTGTTGCAATATTAACAATAATACTTGCAACTGAATACTAACACATGTGTGTGTTTTTAATGGTCTATGCAACATGGAATATGATTGTGCTTTATAAATCAATACAAATAATAACATACAATTTATTTTTTTTCTGCAAATGTATTTCTCCCTATGTGTTATATCCACACATTGTCAGTAAAATACTATTGAAATCACCAGCAAGCAAAACAAAAAAAAAACAACCCCCCCCCCCCAAAAAAAAAAAAAAAAAGAAAACACACACACACACACAAAAAAAAAAACTTCAGCTAAAAAGTGAATTAAATAGAGGTCTCTAGGTGAGTATCGAGATGTTTGTGCTATATGATCTTATTTATTTTTTTTTATTTTTTTTACTGTTTTTAAGTGGAATATGATTGGAAATAATAAATGTATCTAGATCATTTAAAACATTTTTCTTTGTATAATAATTTTTCTCTAGGTGTCTCCATACTATTTCTAGCATGACGGGTCAGTAATTGATCATGGTGGTGCACTGCTGGATTTGCACATTGTGTGGTGATACTAACTGCAATAACTGAGAAGAGTGAAGGGATACATGTATTTATCATTTCTTGGACTTCTCATGTGACTCAGGATGATGGAAATAACACCCTCAAAGATGGCCATGGAGAGTCTTGTGGCCATGGACAGTCCCAGCAGCATAGAAGGCTCAGCGCTGCATCGCTGTATAGTGATTTATGCCAGTAGCAATGCCATTGGCAAATTATTGTCTATAATGATTCCATGCTTAGGATTCAGAAGTAAAAAAAAGAAAGTGAATAGAAACTTGATCATACAATTATGAAATATTCTTATAAGTGCAAAGATGAACTATCAATAGTTGCAGAGCAGTTGTTGTGACAGTCTCTTAACTCAGCTTACATTTTTCTTTCTTCCTCGTGTATAAATGGATCCCATGGGTAGGAGAATATAGAACATACATGAAATCATGATTGCGGGGGGCGTGGTTTGACACCGCTTGAAGATGGCTGCGTGAGACGTGTGCTCCGCCATAGACCCGCTCTTTTCTCCAGCCTCCGGCTACGATGAGCACAAACAGAGCCCCTAAGAAGAACCAACCAACTCCCAAGACTACCGGGACCTCGGAGATACCATCAGGGAAACATATTCCCGAGTACTTTCGCTCACAGAAGCTAGGGCAGTCTGGGCCTACCAGCAGCAATATGTCGCCGCCTTCTCTGAAGGACGGCACTTCCCCTCAAAACACGGCGCAAGACTCCCCACTGAATCCTAACAAAGAGGTGATGGATCGCCTTAACAACATGCCTACAACAGAAATAATGAAGGCTATTGCCTCGGACATCAAGAATACACTCTCCGCTGTGATCGCGGAGCTCCAGGAAGACGTGACACAGGTCAATAAGCGCTTGTCGGTAGTGGAGCGGGAGAGCCTGGACACTAAACAACAGGTCAGTGAAATCCAAAGCCATGCTGCATACCAAGATTCTAGACTGCTTGATTTTCAGCATAGACTGGAAGACCTCAATAACAGAGGCAGATGAAACAATATTAGAGTGAGGGGATTGCCAGAATCGATCTCTAACGACTAGATGAGGTCCGCCATCATTGCTATCTTCAATGAGCTACTTGAGAGGCCCACAGACACACCAATTGACTTAGAAAGGGCTCACAGGGCTTTAAGACCAAGGAAAAGTGATGATGACCCACCAAGAGATGTGATTTGCTGCTTTGCTAGCTTCTCCCTTAAAGAAAAAGTTATGAAAAAGGTGAGAGAGCTGGATGGCATTACATTTAATGAAGCAGATATTAAACTCTTTCAGGATTTATCCGCAATTACGCATCAAAACAGAAGAGCACTGAAGCCTCTGCTGCAAGTGCTCAGAGAAAGAAATATCACTTATCGCTGGAGATTTCCTTTCTGCCTCCATGCTACTAAAGGCACAATTAATGCATTCATGCGTATACCTGCTGATACTCCACACTATTGCAAATTCCTGGGCTTATCCAAAATACACCTGCCTGACTGGTTTCTGGAAAATGGAGATCATGCTACTGTTTCTAAGACAGGCCCACCTAATAAATTCTTCTCTAATGGAAACTCACGCAGATCACCACTCAAAAACCCTAGATTCCAAGGTCCCGGTCATAAAAGGAGACACAGCTCCGCTTCAGATACGCAAGTAGAGCCTTCAGCAGAAAATCCACAAGGTAACACCATTGAACTGGAAGCTTCACCGTCCGAGAATGAAGATAATCCCTTCTCTTAAAAACAGCACTGTAGTAAACTCAGATGCACGTTCCTCGAGAAAACTGGTAGTATATAACTTTTTTTTCTTGCTTATTTTCGTGCACTTAGTTTTTGCACACAGATACCAGTTGACCTATGGTTATACTTTTTTTTTTGTATGAGCTCTTTTATTCATTTTTCAATTTTTGGGACCATTCCTACTTGTTTTTGTTTTTGCTTGCTCATACATAACTGTTCAATCACCTATTATTAAGCCAGTCATGGTATACATTGCTGACTATATGCCTCTGGAATTTTTGCTGCCCCCTGAGCAACTTACAGTATGTTTTTGCACATGAGCAGAGCATTTTAATGCACTGAAATAACGATATTACTACCTCTGCTGCTCTCATCCTTGCTTACACTAAGGAGAAGGTGTTGTTAACAACATACTGCACTTATTGTACTAACCATTTATTTCCTCCTACAGGGTATGAAAATTTCTTAATGGACAATATACTTTATCCTTTTTTATTTCTTAGCTACTGTAGGATTTTCAGCTTATAGTGTGATCACAAAATGTGCACTTTTTCAGAGGTATAAGTCAGGCTTCCATAGATCAAGCTGGTTTAAGGTCCCTTTGTTTCTGGTTCACGTTAGACATTCTGAAAAGTTCATCCATATATTAGCATTCAGTTTAGTTTTTAGAGGCTGGAGGGATAGTAGGGTTGAGGCTTGTGAGATCACTTATTTCTGATCAGTCCAACCTATTTGAGCCACCAAACCCCACTCCCACCCAGCAATTATATCTTAACTGGTGAGCCCTACTACGGTACTTTGCTAAGTACTCTACATTGTAGAAGCTTTCTATAACCATATTATTTACATTAGCAGATCCTTTTTATTCGTTGTTAGCAAACAGACACTCCAATGACCCTGATTCAGTGTTTTTTAATGTTTATTTTCTCCTTCTGCCAGAGAGTCGAGACCGTGCTGGGGGACACCTATTTTGTATGGCTGACCGGGGACGTACTGTTAACCCACTCATGTCAAAAGATGCCGCCTGTTAGCTCCTGGAAAATAGCATCCTACAACGTAAAAGGCTTGAATACACTTGAACGCAGAACTACTCTTTTGCAATTATTGCAAAAGGAAAACATAAGCATCACAATGATTCAAGAACCTCACTTCTGTAAAACCCCCACTCCCAGACTGAAAGACAGACATTATACCAGGAGCTTCCATGCGGAATCACCCACAGGGAAGACAAAGGGGGTTTCTATCTTAATACACAAAAACTGTGCAGTAGATATCACTGGATACCAGATTGACCCTGAGGGACATTATGTTTTTCTTCTAGGTAAGATTGACAAAAGAGATGTTACTATTGTGCCTGTATACACTCCTAAGGAAAAGCAATCTACCTTTTTGACCAAAGTGTTTTCTCAATTATTAACCTTTGCAAAGGGAATGATCATATGGGGAGGTGATAGCAACGTCTCTTTGAATCCACTGCTTGATACCTCGAACGGGAAGTCCACAGTTCCCTTCCAGTGTCTGAAAAAAATCAGGAATCTTTTTAGAGATCTAACCCTGATGGATGTTTGGAGGATTTTCAACCCTAAATGTAAAGATTTTACCTATTACTCCAATCCCCATAGAAAATGCTCACGTATGGATCATGTTATGATCTCACAGGCTGACTTACACTTGTCAGAGATGCTGGAATTGGTACCTTGGGCTATTTTTCAATCCTGTTCCCTACCTCTAAACACAGACATTTCAATTGGAGACTTAACCCAGAGCCATTAAAAGATTTGGAAACTACAGATAAGATTGGGAAATCATTGGCTGAATACTTTCAGATAAATTGCAATGAGGAGACTTTGCCCCTGACTGTCTGGGAGGCCCACAAGCCAGTGATTTGGGGGAATTGATTAAAATAGGAGTGAGGACAAAAAGGAACATCTTTTCCAATTAGACACCCTTTTGCAGAAAATCGTAGCTTTGGAAGTTACCCATAAGCAATCTTTAGACTCTAAAAATTTAGCTGAATTGACATCACTAAGGACAGAGCTTAAAACCGTGCTGGATAGGAAGGCGAAAAGTATCCTCTTATACTCTGAGGACTATTTCTATGAATGGAGCAACAGACGGTACACAATTAGCTAGAAGGTTAAAGAAAAGAAAAGCCAGACAACAAATCACAGCTGTTAAAGACAGACTGGTCAGCCTTAGTCGCACGAAAGGATTGGACTGAAATTGAACAGGCCACTAGTGGCGCTTCTATATCGGCTTAGCATGGATCCCACATCAATCCTTCGCATGGCTCGCTATCAGCCACCCTCTGATAAAGGCAACATATAAAATCTTTCAAAAGTGCTCTGCACAATTCCAAATTTCGCAGTCCCCTGGGCCCATGACCGCCCTGATCGGTAATCCAGATTTTTCTCCTGGCGATACTTCCGGATTTCTCCTTTCTTGGTGCAAAAAAGAACATCCCTAGAATTTTGAATTTTATAGACTCAGGCGGGGTTAAAATCTAGCAAATTGGGTCTACTTTCAGATAAGACATTATATCCAATCAGAGGAAGTTAAGACTAAGGCCTTAACTCCCCTTACTGTTTTCGATTGGAGGTGCCTGGAGATGTCACCTAGAGCACATATGCTGTCCTGGGCTTACTCTTTGCTTTTGACTGCTAAAACAAAACCGACTTTGTTCCTTTGAGAAAAATGGGACCCACTTCTGCCATCATAACTGACAGATGATCAATGGGTTACAATCTTCAGTAATACTCATAAGTCAGTTAGAAACACAAACGGTAAAGAAAATAATTTTACATTTCAGACTCTATGGTACAGAACACCTTCTGTTTTGAACAAATTTAACCCAAATTGTGCAAATGTTTGTTGGAGGTGTGGTGGAGCCCCGGGAGATCTTCTCCATGTAGCCTGGAGCTGCCCTAGCTTGATTTTTTTCTGGTCAGAAGTCCACAGAATGACCAAGGAGGTTTCTGGTTTGGCAGTCAAATGTTCCCCAGATACATACCGTCTAGACAACTCAAACTTGTCTCCCACCTCTTATAAGAAGTCAATTCTGTCACAAATGATAAATTCAGCCAGAGCTCTAATCCCCCTTCACTGGGACACACTAACCATTTCCACCCTCAAAATGTGGTTTCAGAGAATTAAGAGAGTGAAAGACCTGGAAGAGATAGTGTTGATTGCACATGATCAAGCTCACAAAATTTCATCCACTTGGACTGTCTGGTATGAATTCCAGAGTACTGACGAATATAAGACAATTATGACCTGAGCCGGTCACAGGTAATACTTATCGTATAGAGGAATTCCTATAGGTCCCGCATATATTTTATTTGTTTCTTTTTTCCTTTTTCTCTCTTTTTTTTCCTCCTCACCCCTCCCCCTGGTACTGGTCCCGACTCTAGTCGCAACTCTTCCCCTACGTTGAAGCAATCCAACTGTTGACCAATGATCACAACTTCTATTCTGAAGTTATTGTATGATATTAGTCTACTATATTGTTCTGATGTTCATTTTAGATTACCTAGGAGAGCTATGTTCTGCTTATTGAAAAATTTGAAAAACAGAAAATTAATCTTTGAGATCTTGACAACTTTATATGCATGTTTGAATTTGCATTAATAATAGAATCATTTGATATGTTTCACACTTTGTATAATATGTTTCTATACTTTTTTTGTTGTTACGAGTTCTCAAAATAAAAATTAGATTGAAACAGAAATCATGATTGCATCTTAGTGTGTTTGTATTGATAATCACAATTTGCAGTGGCATTCAACTGATTTTCAAAACCTTATTATGAATCTTTCCATGTAGAGTTTCCTTGAGTTGTACACATCACATGGTCTTATAACAGAGGAATGTTTGCTAAGAAAATAAAGTGATACATAAAAGAGACAGAACAGTATCTGCCAATGAGGGCCAATGCCTGCAGTGTTTATTTTGTAGGAAGGGTTGTGCAAGTAAATTTCAAAGAAAGATGGAAGGAAATGTTCTTTGAAAAATGAGTCGATGCTTAATTCAATTTGGGAGAAGGTAAAGCAGGATAAACTTCCTGGAGAGAAGCAGATGGTACGTACATCCCCAGTCTGCATCATATACTGTACACATGCAGTTCATTAGTATTAAAGTGCAAGTCGAAATTACATGATTCAATACTAATAAAAAGAGGAAAAAACAAGAAATGCATGATATCACATACTGCAGGGATTGGCACTAGCACAGTACCAAGAAAACCTCCCATCCTACACAGTCCACCAATCCCACATGGACTGCACATAGCAGTAATAATGTATTTACTGTACAATCTCGAGGTACACCTTCCACAGTCCCCAGCTTCCCAAGTATGTAAGTTCAAATATCATTCAAAAATGTCCTTTCCCATCTAGAAAACTAATGTGCTTGCTTTGCTATCAAACTCTAGAATAAAAAAAATCAGCCTTCAACCATTTCCCATCTTATGTGTGATTTTGACATTTTCTAGTACAGGGCTAATGTCAGGCATAATCCAACATAACAAAATATGGCTGCCACTTGGGGCGCTGTGAAAATCCAACACCGTTTCCATCGCTCCCCGCTGATTGCGCCGCTCAAAACCGACGATTCTTGTTGCATCTCACAGGCTCTGCCTGTCTCTATGACGGCAGAGTCATGTGAGCGGGTCAGGAGCCAATTTCATTGGCTCCTGGCCTTGTCTTTTAATGTAAGCCGCTCCCATTGGATTACATTGAAAAACAGGGTCAGGAGCCAATGAAAGCGGCTCCTGACTGGCTCACATGACTCTGCCGTCATAGAGAGAGCAGAGTCTGTTTCCTAGGGGTTTCGGCGAGGGGCGGTGATGGCGGTTGCGGCGGTTATGTGCGGCGATTCATCAGGATTCCATCGGGATTGGACCAGCGGTCTCTGGTCCTTAAAGGGACTCCGAGCTCTGAAAAAAAGGAAAGTTGTACTCACCAGGGGCTTTTTCCAGCCCAGTGCTGGTCGGGAGGTCCCACGCCGGCGTCCTGGCTCCTCTCCTTCTCCCCGCTCCGGAATGCCTGGCAGGCCGCAGCCCGGGCGACACTCTCCCGAGTGTCGGGCTGCTTCTTCCGCATATGACGCGGATTACGTCACACGCCGGCCGCCTCGCGTCATCACGGCGGCCGGCGTGAAAGTACTGCGCATGCGCGAACAAAGCGCGCATGCGCAGTACTTTCACGCCGGCCGCCGTGATGACGCGAGGCGGCCGGCGTGTGACGTAATCCGCGTCATATGCGGAAGAAGCAGCCCGACACTCGGGAGAGTGTCGCCCGGGCTGCGGCCTGCCAGCCATTCCGGAGCGGGGAGAAGGAGAGGAGCCAGGACGCCGGCGTGGGACCTCCCGACCAGCACTGGGCTGGAAAAAGCCCCTGGTGAGTACAACTTTCCTTTTTTTCAGAGCTCGGAGTCCCTTTAAGTGCCCAGAGACTGCTGGTCCTTAAAGAGGAACTGTTGCGAAAATTTTAAAATGTAAAACACATACAAATAACAAGTATATTTCTCCCACAGTAAAATAAGCCACAAATTACTTTTCTCCTATGTTCCTGTCACTTACAGTAAGTAGTAGAAATATGACATTACCGACAGAGTTTGGACTAGCCCATCTTCTCATACGGGGGATTCTCAGGGTTTTCTTAATTTTTAAAAGCACATAGTGAATGGCAGTTGCTCCATCCAACTGCCAAAATAGTGTACAGCGAGCAGGGAGGCTGGCCAGTATCTTTGCATAAATCTTTTTAAGGGAATACCTTTATATAGAACTAGCTGATTGCCCGGCGTTGCCCGTGTATGTATTTGGCTGGTGTTGGCTCCGCCTACTTTTTCTAACCCTAACACACAATTACTCACTGACCAAGTTTGTGACCTTTGCGGTCTTTGGTATCAATAATCTGCAGTGAAATGAAACAAATCTGATTGGCTGTGTGTGGCTCCACCCCCTTTTCTGAATTTGAACCCCAGTCACCCAATAACCAACTGTACCAGGTTTCAGGCCTGTGCCATTATCAGTTCAAGAATGGTAGCAATTAAATATTCCCCTTAAAAAGCAACAGGTGACGTTTGATTCACTTTTGTAGGCCCCACCCACTTTTCTGAATATTAATCCCAGTCACCCAGTGACCAACTGTGCAAAGTTTAAAAACCCTGCTAACAGAATGGCTGCAGTTTACATTTTCCCAGTGAAATTTGTATTTGTCTCCACCCACTAATGACCCGGCATTGCCCGGGTATGTATTTGACTGGTGTTGACTCCGCCCACTTTCTAACCCTAACACACAAACACTCAATGACCAAGTTTGTGAGCTTTGGGGTCCTTGGCAGCAATAATCTGTATATTCCCATGGAAATTAAACAAATCAGATAGGCTGTTTGTGGCTCCACCCCTCTCCAGCATTTGAACCCCAGTCACCCAATGACCAACCGTAGCAGGTTTGAGGCATCTGCTAATAACAGTGTAAAAATGGCAGCAATTTAAATATTCCACTTGAAAATCAACAGGTGAATTTTGATCAGCCATTATAGGCTCCACCCACTTCCCTGAATATTAATTTCAGTCACTCAGTGACCATCTGGGCAAAGATTAGGAACCCTGAAATAAACAGTGTAAGGAGGGCTGCAGTTTACAATTTCCCAGTGAAATTTGTTTTTGGCTCCACCCACTTTTTGTAACCTGGACACAAAGTCCCTAATCAATGCCCAAGTTTGTGAGTTTTGGGGTCCTTGGCATCAATAATTTGTATTTTCCCATGAAATGAAACAAATCTGATTCACTGTTTGTGGCTCTGTCCCCTTTTCTGAATTTGAACTTCAGTGACCCAATGACCGACTGTACCAGGTTTGAGGCTTGTGCCATTAACAGTGCAAGAATGGCAGCAATTTTATTATTCTCCTTGAAAAGTGACGTGATTTTTGATTGGCATTTTTAGGCTCCACCCACTTTTCTGAATATTAATCCCAGTCACCCAGTAACCAGCTATGCTAAGTTTGAGAACCCTACCATTAACAGTGAAGAAGGGCTGCACTTTACAATTTCCCAGAAAAATCTGTTTTTAACTCCACCCACTTTTTGTAAGCTTGACACACAGTCACTACTCAATGACCAAGTTTGTGAGCTTTTGGGTTCCTGGCATCAAAATTGTGCTAATGGAAGAAGTTTATCCAGCAAAGAAATCTGGCTGTTTTTGGCTCCGCCCCTTTACTGAATTTGAACCCCAAACACTTAACGACCGACTGTAGCAGGTTTGAAGCCTCTGCTATTAACAGTGTGAGAATGGCTGCAGTTTCAATATTCCCCTTGAAAATCAAAAGGTGAATTTTGATTGGCTCTTCTAGGCGCCACCTACTTTTCCGAATATTAATCCCAGTCCCTCAGTGACCAACTGTGTGAAGTTTGAGAACCCTGCCATTAACAGTGTAAGAAAAGCTGAAGTTTACATTTCCCCATGTAAAAAGTTAGTTGTTTTTGGCTCCGCCCACTATTTCTAATCTTGACATGCAGTCACTTAATGACCAAGTTCGTGAGCTTTGGGGTCTTTGGCATCAATAAGTTGCATTTTGCCATTGAAATTAAACAAATCTGATTGGCTGTTTTTGGCCCACTCCCTTCAGAATTTAAACCCCAGTCTCCCAGTGACTGACTGTAGCAGATGTTAGGCCTCTGCTATTCAGAGTGCATGAATGGCAGCAATGTAAATATTCCCCTTGAAAATCAAAAGGTGAATTTTGATTGGCTGCTGTAGGCTCCACCCACTTATCTGAATATCAGTCCCAGTCACCCAGTGGCCAACTGTGTCATGTTTGAGAACCCTGCCAATAACAGAATGGCTGAAATCAACCTAACAAATCTGATTGGCTGTTTGTGGCTCCACCCCTTTGGACCCCAGTCACCCAATGACTGACTGTATCAGGTTTGAGGCCTCTGCTACTAACAGTGTGAGAATAGTAGCAATGTGAATATTCCCCTTGAAAATCAATAGGTACATTTTGATTGGCTGTTGTAGGCTCCACCCACATTTCTGAATATTTATCCCAGTCACCCAGTGGCCAATTGTGTAAAGTATGGGAACCCTGCAATGTAAAAAATGAAGTTGTTGGCACCGCCCACTTTTTCTAACCTTGACATACAGTCACTCAATTATCAAGTTTATCAGCTTTGGGGTCCTTGGTATCAATACTTTGTATATTCCCATTGAAAAATAAACAAATCTGGCTGTTTGTGGCTCCGCCCCCCTTTCTGAATGTGGACCCTAATCACCCAGTGACCAACTGTACCAGGTTTGAGGCATCTGCTTTTACCAGTATTAGAGAATGGTAGCAGATGAAATATTCCCTTTGAAAATCAAAAGTTGAATTTTTATTGGCTGTTGTAGGCTCCCCCCACCTTCCAAAATCTTAATCTGTCACCCAATGACCAACTGTTCAAAGTTTGAGAACCCTGCCATTAATGGTGTAAGAATGGCTGCAGTTTATATTTTCCCAGTAAAAGTTGTTTTGGCTCTGCCCACTTTTTGTAACCTTGACACACAGTCACTCAATGACCAAGTTTGTGAGCTGTCAGGTTCCTGGCATCAAAAATGTGTGAATGGAAGAAGTTTATCAACCAAGGAAATCTGATTGGCTGTATGTGGCCCCGCCCCTTTAGTGAATATGGACCCCAGTCACCCAATGACCGACTGTAGCAAGTTTGAAGCCTCTGCCATTAAAAGTGTAAGAATAGCAAAAGTTTAAATATTCCCCTTGAAAATCAACAGGTGAATTTTGATTGGCTGTTGTAGGCTCCACCCATTTTCTTGAATCTTATTCTCATTCACCCAGTGACCAACTGTGTCAAGTTTGAGAACTCTGTGATTAACAGTCTAAGAATGGCTGCAGTTTACATTTTCCCATTTAAAATGAACGGCTGAAATTTGATTGGCTGTTGTATGCTCCGCCCACTTTTCCTGGATTTGTAACCTCGGTCACCAAGTGACCAACTGTGCCATGTGTGAGGACTCTGGCTTGATTACTGTGAGAATGGCAGCCTTTTACATTTTTCCATTGACTTGAATGGGTGGAATCTGATTTGCTGTTTGTAGCTCCTCCCAGGTGTGCAGGGGGGCCGCGAGACCCCCAGAACATATCATCCCAGGTAGTAAGGGATCTGTGTACCAAGTTTCGTTCAAATCGGTCAAGCCGTTGTCGCGTGATCGCGGCACACACACACACACACACACACACACACACACACACACACACACACACACACACACACACACACACACACACACACACACACACACACACACACACACACACACACACACACACACACACACACACACACACACACACACACACACACACACACACACACGATTTTATATATATATAGAAGGAAAAACTTGCACTTTAAATCTTATACAGAATGAAACAGGTGAGTATCATCATTATTATATATATTTTTCCATAAAGAGGTTTTTTTTTATCAGGTACTGAACAGAAAAAAAATGATTAAAATAAATTGCAAACAATTATTATATATAATATTGTGATGAGCTTACCGTCTAGCGGCAGGTCCCATGACGTCTGCGGCATAGCCCGGGCAAGTAGCAGGACTGCCATGCTGGAATCCTCTGGCGGCATCCCTGGCTTCCCTCCGGTGGTGTCTTCTGGCTCGCGCACGACCCAAAGGTTGAATCGCGCACGTGCGAGTTCTAGTGAGCCTTATAGGCTCAGGAGGAGGGTTAGGGATGATTGCAGGTGATGTCACTAGGTGACATCACCAAATGGGAGTGGCTGCTGATAGGGAGTTCATGTATTTAAGGCCAGAGCATTTATTGCTCAGCGACCTTGATACTAATTAGTTCGCTGGTTCTAGGTCTAGCTAGCTACTTTGAGCTACATTAATATATTGTGTAGACGCACATTATATATGTACTCCAGTTAGTCAGTCATTTGTGATTTTCGTATATATTCTTGATTGTATATTTATCCTGTGTACCGACCTTTCGCTTGTTTCCTGACCTCACTCTTGTCTAGTCCTTCTGTACCGCTGCCATCTGATTTACATTACCGACTCGGCCTGTCCCTGACTCTGTTACTGCCTGTCTGATCCTTACAATATGACTGACATCTGATTCACATGTATGACCCTGCTCGAATTGACTACGATTTAGCTTAAAGATAATCTGTATTGTTAAAATTGCACAAAAGTAAACATACCAGTGCGTTAGGGGACATCTCCTATTACCCTCTGTCACAATTTCGCCGCTCCTCGCCGCATTAAAAGTGGTTAAAAACAGTTTTAAAAAGTTTGTTTATAAACAAACAAAATGGGCACCAAAACAGGAAGTAGGTTGATGTACTGTATGTCCACACATAGAAAATACATCCATACACAAGCAGGCTGTATACACCCTTCCTTTTGAATCTCAAGAGATCATTTGTGTGTTTCTTTCTCCCTGCAGTTCTCATGCACTGAAGTTTCAGGCTGCTCTTTTTTCTCCTGCAAACAGCTTTGCCCTTGTCTGTAATTCTTTAGTATGTGAAAGCCCAGCCAGCTCAGAGCACGATTTATCCAGCTTGTAAAAGATAAGAGAGAAGAGAGAAGCTGCTCTAATCTAAATAATACACAGGCAGTGTGCATAGAAGGGCCTGGAAGGGGGAGTTCATAGCAGAACCACAACACTGAAGAACTTGGCAGCCTTCCAGACACAGGCTGACAAGTCTGACAAGGGAAAGATACATTGATTTATTACAGAGACTGTGATAGTGGAAAGTGCTGCAGTAAGCCAGAACACATTAGAATAGCTTTTGGAACTTGTAGGATGATAAAAAACAGGATGCAATTTTTGTTACGGAGTCTCTTTAAAGACTTTGTACCTCGATATTGCTAACTTGTGCACAAGTTCTGACCGTTAGACTACACCTTGTCCTTTGATTGTGTATTTACTTGTATGTTACCTCGTCACAGACCAGCATAATAAATATTAAGATATTTATTCTAGGAACATTTATGCTCCAAAAAGTGTATTTATATACTCTTGAAGTCATTTGCTTTCTATTAGCATGACATTTTTCCAGATTTAAAAGGCATTTTAAGATAATTAAATATGCATTATATCCATTTTTAAAGTCATGTTTGTTTAGATTTTGAGTACCTGATGTTCTTAATTACATAGTAGAAACTAGGAACAATTTTAACCCCTAGCCAACCACTCCATGCTGTATTGGCGTGAACTCAGCAACAGCCCCAGGACCACTCCACGCCGATTGGCATGAATGGCTGTGGGCAGGGATTGCAGGAGATTGCATGTGCTGATTTGTGCACATTTCCACATGAATGATGGAGCTGAAGCCTATGACAGCCGATCACGTTGATTGGCTGGCGGGGGGAGAGAGGGATATGAAATAAATAAAAAAAATAGTGACATTTATAAAAAAAAAATACAAATACATATTTGTAAAAAGAAAACAAACATCTGGGGAGCAATCAGACCCCATTAACAGAAAGCTCTGTTGGTGGGGAGAAAAGGGAGGGGGGATCACTAGTGTGCTGAGTTGTGCGCCCCTGCAGCGAGCCCTCAAAGCTGATGTGGCTTTATTAGGAAAGAAAATGGCCTGGTTACTAGGAAGGGGGGGGGGGGGGTGTCAACACCATGCTCCTCAAGTGGTTAATGTGGTTGTTAGTGAAATACAATAAAACTTTATGGAGTACCCCACTCCTTTATGGAGTTCTTAACATCTTATAAAAACCACAGTTTTCAATATGTATAAGGAGGAGGAAGGCTCTGGGTCCTTATGGGCCTTCCTGTTCCTCTCCTAGTTCCCAACATTCCTAGTCCAATCCACTCATCATAGTAAGGCTGACAGCTAGTGTTGGGCGAACATCTAGATGTTCGGGTTCGGGCCGAACAGGCCGAACATGGCCGCGATGTTCGGGTGTTCGACCCGAACTCCGAACATAATGGAAGTCAATGGGGACCCGAACTTTTGTGCTTTGTAAAGCCTCCTTACATGCTACATACCCCAAATTTACAGGGTATGTGCACCTTGGGAGTGGGTACAAGAGGAAAAAAATTTTAGCAAAAAGAGCTTATAGATTTTGAGAAAATCGATTTTAAAGTTTCAAAGGGAAAACTGTCTTTTAAATGCGGGAAATGTCTGTTTTCTTTGCACAGGTAACATGCTTTTTGTCGGCATGCAGTCATAAATGTAATACATGTAAGAGGTTCCAGGAAAAGGGACCGGTAACGCTAACCCAGCAGCAGCACACGTGATGGAACAAGAGGAGGGTGGCGCAGGAGGAGAAGGCCACGCTTTGTGAGACACAACAACCCAGGCCTTGCATGAGGACAAGAAGCGTGCGGATAGCAATTTGCATTTTGTCGCCATGCAGTCATAAATGTAATACAGATGAGAGGTTCAATAAACAGGGACCGGAAACGCTAACCCATCACACATGTTCATTGTTCATGTTACTTGGTTGGGGTCCGGGAGTGTTGCGTAGTCGTTTCCAATCCAGGATTGATTCATTTTAATTTGAGTCAGACGGTCTGCATTTTCTGTGGAGGGGCGGATACGCCGCCGATCTGTGACGATGCCTCCGGCAGCACTGAAACAGCGTTCCGACATAACGCTGGCTGCCGGGCAAGCCAGCACCTCTATTGCGTACATTGCCAGTTTGTGCCAGGTGTCTAGCTTCGATACCCAATAGTTGAAGGGTGCAGATGGATTGTTCAACACAGCTACGCCATCTGACATGTAGTCCTTGACCATCTTCTCCAGGCGATCGGTGTTGGAGGTGGATCTGCACGCTTGCTGTTCTGTGTGCTGCTGCATGGGTGTCAGAAAATTTTCCCACTCCAAGGACACTGCCGATACCATTCCCTTTTGGGCACTAGCTGCGGCTTGTGTTGTTTGCTGCCCTCCTGGTCGTCCTGGGTTTGCGGAAGTCAGTCTGTCGGCGTACAACTGGCTAGAGGAGGGGGAGGATGTCAATCTCCTCTCTAAAGTCGCCACAAGGGCCTGCTGGTATTCTTCCATTTTGACCTGTCTGGCTCTTTCTTCAAGCAGTTTTGGAACATTGTGTTTGTACCGTGGATCCAGAAGGGTATAAACCCAGTAATTGGTGTTGTCCAGAATGCGCACAATGCGTGGGTCGCGTTCAATGCAGTCCTAGGCCGAAGAGGTCATAGCCTAGGGTCACAAAACCTGTTTATTGGGCAATTTCAATGGTGGCGAGTCTGACGTACATAAATCGCAGCAATGGCCGTTAGCAACGTCTGAATCTCACGAAATGTCTCATGCAGGTAGAAGACATATTGTTAGACTTGGGCTCCAAAGATGGGTTCCCTACATCTCTGCAAACCAGAGTTACAGGGCTCCAAATTTGGTAAAATCCCCCATAGGCTTTCATTGGGCCTCCTATTTACAGTTCCAAAATCTCACATCTTTTCAAAGGGCAATTACTCAGCAGTACCAAATTTTCTAGCATTGTAGGGACCCTTAGGGGGAACATGACTGGTGAGTTTCGGGCCCCTAGGCCGAAGAGGTCATAACCTAGGGTCACAAAAACCTGTTTATTGGGGCTATTTCAATGGTAGTGATGGTGACGTACATAAATCGCAGCAATGGCCGTTAGCAAAGTCTGAATCTCACGAAATGTCTCATGCAGGTAGAAGACATATTGTTAGACTTGGATTCCAAAGATGGGGTCCCTACATCTCTGCAAACCAGAGTTACAGGGGTCCAAAATTAGTAAAATCCCCCATAGGATTTCATTGGCTCCCTATTTCACTTTTCAAAATCTCACATCTTTTCAAAGGGCAATGGCTCAGCAGTACCAAATTTTCTAGCATTGTAGGGACCCTTAGGGGGAACATGACTGGTGAGTTTCGGGTCCCTAGGCCGAAGAGGTCATAGCCTAGGGTCACAAAAACCTGTTTATTGGGGCTATTTCAATGGTAGTGATGGTGACGTACATAAATCGCAGCAATGGCCGTTAGCAAAGTCTGAATCTCACGAAATGTCTCATGCAGGTAGAAGACATATTGTTAGACTTGGATTCCAAAGATGGGGTCCCTACATCTCTGCAAACCAGAGTTACAGGGGTCCAAAATTGGTAAAATCCCCCATAGGATTTCATTGGCTCCCTATTTCACTTTCCAAAATCTCACATCTTTTCAAAGGGCAATGGCTCAGCAGTACCAAATTTTCTAGCATTGTAGGGACCCTTAGGGGGAACATGACTGGTGAGTTTCGGGCCCCTAGGCCGAAGAGGTCATAGCCTAGGGTCACAAAAACCTGTTTATTGGGGCTATTTCAATGGTAGTGATGGTGACGTATATAAATCGCAGCAATGGCCGTTAGCAAAGTCTGAATCTCACGAAATGTCTCATGCAGGAAGAAGACATATTGTTAGACTTGGATTCCAAAGATGGGGTCCCTACATCTCTGCAAACCAGAGTTACAGGGGTCCAAAATTGGTAAAATCCCCCATAGGATTTCATTGGCTCCCTATTTCACTTTCCAAAATCTCACATCTTTTCAAAGGGCAATGGCTCAGCAGTACCAAATTTTCTAGCATTGTAGGGACCCTTAGGGGGAACATGACTGGTGAGTTTCGGGCCCCTAGGCCGAAGAGGTCATAGCCTAGGGTCACAAAAACCTGTTTATTTGGGCTATTTCAATGGTAGTGATGGTGGCGTACATAAATCTCAGCCATGGCCGTTAGCAAAGTCTGAATCTCACGAAATGTCTCATGCAGGTAGAAGACATATTGTTAGACTTAGATTCCAAAGATGGGGTCCCTACATCTCTGCAAACCAGAGTTACAGGGGTCCAAAATTGGTAAAATCCCCCATAGGCTTTCATTGGGCCTCCTATTTACCGTTCCAAAATCTCACACCATTTCAAAGGGCAATGGCTCAGCAGTGGCAAAACTCACCAGTCATGATCCCCCTAAGGGTCCCTACAATGCTAGAAAATTTGGTACTGCTGAGCCATTGCCCTTTGAAAAGATGTGAGATTTTGGAAAGTGAAATAGGGAGCCAATGAAATCCTATGGGGGATTTTACCAATTTTGGACCCCTGTAACTCTGGTTTGCAGAGATGTAGGGACCCCATCTTTGGAATCCTAGTCTAACAATATGTCTTCTACCTGCATGAGACATTTCGTGAGATTCAGACTTTGCTAACGGCCATTGCTGCGATTTATGTACGTCACCATCACTACCATTGAAATAGCCCCAATAAACAGGTTTTTGTGACCCTAGGCTATGACCTCTTCGGCCTGGGGCCCGAAACTCACCAGTCATGTTCCCCCTAAGGGTCCCTACAATGCTAGAAAATTTGGTACTGCTGAGCCATTGCCCTTTGAAAAGATGTGAGATTTTGGAAAGTGAAATAGGGAGCCAATGAAATCCTATGGGGGATTTTACCAATTTTGGACCCCTGTAACTCTGGTTTGCAGAGATGTAGGGACCCCATCTTTGGAATCCAAGTCTAACAATATGTCTTCTACCTGCATGAGACATTTCGTGAGATTCAGACTTTGCTAACGGCCATTGCTGCGATTTATGTACGTCACCATCACTACCATTGAAATAGCCCCAATAAACAGGTTTTTGTGACCCTAGGCTATGACCTCTTCGGCCTAGGGGCCCGAAACTCACCAGTCATGTTCCCCCTAAGGGTCCCTACAATGCTAGAAAATTTGCCACTGCTGAGCCATTGCCCTTTGAAAAGATGTGAGATTTTGGAAAGTGAAATAGGGAGCCAATGAAATCCTATGGGGGATTTTACCAATTTTGGACCCCTGTAACTCTGGTTTGCAGAGATGTAGGGACCCCATCTTTGGAATCCAAGTCTAACAATATGTCTTCTACCTGCATGAGACATTTCGTGAGATTCAGACTTTGCTAACGGCCATTGCTGCGATTTATGTACGTCACCATCACTACCATTGAAATAGCCCCAATAAACAGGTTTTTGTGACCCTAGGCTATGACCTCTTCGGCCTAGGGGCCCGAAACTCACCAGTCATGTTCCCCCTAAGGGTCCCTACAATGCTAGAAAATTTGCCACTGCTGAGTAATTGCCCTTTGAAAAGATGTGAGATTTTGGAACTGTAAATAGGAGGCCCAATGAAAGCCTATGGGGGATTTTACCAAATTTGGAGCCCTGTAACTCTGGTTTGCAGAGATGTAGGGAACCCATCTTTGGAGCCCAAGTCTAACAATATGTCTTCTACCTGCATGAGACATTTCGTGAGATTCAGACGTTGATAACGGCCATTGCTGCGATTTATGTACGTCAGACTCGCCACCATTGAAATTGCCCAATAAACAGGTTTTGTGACCCTAGGCTATGACCTCTTCGGCCTAGGACTGCATTGAACGCGACCCACGCATTGTGCGCATTCTGGACAACACCAATTACTGGGTTTATACCCTTCTGGATCCACGGTACAAACACAATGTTCCAAAACTGCTTGAAGAAAGAGCCAGACAGGTCAAAATGGAAGAATACCAGCAGGCCCTTGTGGAGACTTTAGAGAGGAGATTGACATCCTCCCCCTCCTCTAGCCAGTTGTACGCCGACAGACTGACTTCCGCAAACCCAGGACGACCAGGAGGGCAGCAAACAACACAAGCCGCAGCTAGTGCCCAAAAGGGAATGGTATCGGCAGTGTCCTTGGAGTGGGAAAATTTTCTGACACCCATGCAGCAGCACACAGAACAGCAAGCGTGCAGATCCACCTCCAACACCGATCGCCTGGAGAAGATGGTCAAGGACTACATGTCAGATGGCGTAGCTGTGTTGAACAATCCATCTGCACCCTTCAACTATTGGGTATCGAAGCTAGACACCTGGCACAAACTGGCAATGTACGCAATAGAGGTGCTGGCTTGCCCGGCAGCCAGCGTTATGTCGGAACGCTGTTTCAGTGCTGCCGGAGGCATCGTCACAGATCGGCGGCGTATCCGCCTCTCCACAGAAAATGCAGACCGTCTGACTCAAATTAAAATGAATCAATCCTGGATTGGAAACGACTACGCAACACTCCCGGACCCCAACCAAGTAACATGAACAATGAACATCTGTGATGGGTTAGCGTTTCCGGTCCCTGTTTATTGAACCTCTCATCTGTATTACATTTATGACTGCATGGCGACAAAATGCAAATTGCTATCCGCACGCTTCTTGTCCTCATGCAAGGCCTGGGTTGTTGTGTCTCAAAGCGTGGCCTTCTCCTCCTGCGCCACCCTCCTCTTGTTCCATCACATGTGCTGCTGCTGGGTTAGCGTTACCGGTCCCTTTTCCTGGAACCTCTTATATGTATTACATTTATGACTGCATGCCGACAAAAAGCATGTTACCTGTGCAAAGAAAACAGACATTTCCCGCATTTAAAAGACAGTTTTCCCTTTGAAACTTTAAAATCGATTTTCTCAAAAACTATAAGCTCTTTTTGCTAAATTTTTTTTCCCTCTTGTACCCACTCCCAAGGTGCACATACCCTGTAAATTTGGGGTATGTAGCATGTAAGGAGGCTTTACAAAGCACGAAAGTTCGGGTCCCCATTGACTTCCATTATGTTCGGAGTTCGGCCATGTTCGGCCCGAACCCGAACATCTAGATGTTCGCCCAACACTACACGTGACCCGTTCGGCCAATCACAGCGCTAGCCGAACGTTCGGGTAACGTTCGGCCATGCGCTCTTAGTTCGGCCATATGGCCGAACAGTTTGGCCGAACACCATCAGGTGTTCGGCCGAACCCGAACATCACCCGAACAGGGTGATGTTCTGCAGAACCCGAACAGTGGCGAACACTGTTCGCCCAACACTACTGACAGCACTAGTGCACAGATGGGACAGTGATCACCGTTTAAACAGATCAGATAAGAAATACTTAGATTATTGATCCTTGCTCCCCGATCACAAAAATTGGGGTTAAGGGTGTATTTTAGGCTATCAGGCCGGGGTGGGGGGATCAGACCCTTGGGGGGTGGCATTGTCAGTGCAATTAGGGATAGGAAGTTAATGAGCACAGGCGCCTACTAGCACAAGCTCATTAAAAGCCAGTGACTAATACTCAAGTTGTTGCTTTTTTGAAGAGTGTTCAGCAACAACATAAATATACTGTAGTTAGATAGTAAAGTGGTTAAAGTGGACCTAAACTCTTGCACAGGACAGAAGTAAAATATAAAGAAATGCACCCTGTATGTATTTAGAGAGTTTAGCCAGTCTAAGCCCCCATCTATGTTTAATCACAAGTTGTAACTTGATTTATTAGCTGTGTCAGCTGATTGTCACGCCAGAGAGGCTAATTTAAAAGCACAGGATGTTAACAATATGCCTGCTTCAATGAATGCAGTAAATAGACACACTGCAGATTTATTGCAGGATATGTATCAGCTGTAACAAATAAATGTTTTTCTTTAAAGGTTATTATCATGTTATGTAGCTTTTAAAACAGAGAGTATGATCATGTTATGTAGCTTTTAAAACAGAGAGGAAGTTCTGAGTTCAGGTCCTCTTTTAAAAATTGGACATTTGGCAAGTACACAAACTAGCAAAGGCCTATTGCTAGCAAGATCAGCAAAGTAATACATACAGGACATAAGAACATTGGAAATTGCCATGGATGTTATTTTTAAATGCTCTAGGTGTATCTTAGTTTATATACCAATATCTTTTTGTTTGTTTGTGGGGAAAATGTTGGAAATGTTTTTTTTTCTTATTTAAGAACTTGAAAACTAAGTCTCTTATATGACTATGATATCTGGGTCATATTTATGGTAGTTGAACATTACTTTACTGTGTTATTGGGGGAGTTTAATCTCCGGCATTGTGTGAAATGATCTAACTAATAACAGGGAGATACATTGTTGTTGCTTGCTCTCTGGATATGTGTGATTAAGCATCATTTGTAATAATGCAGTGGATACTGGGAACCAAGAGGAAAAGGGAACAAAAGTAATAACAGACAAACAGTATATTACTTTACAGTTGGAACAGCAGCACCTGCGGGACTTATTAAGTTTACTTTAAATCTGGCATTGAACATGTTTGGCAAGTTTTAATTGTATTCTTAGCTGCTGCCAAAAAAATGTGTTTGAAGGCACAAACATCAAAGTAGCCGGTAGCTGGGACATGTTCCAGTGTGGGCAGTGATATATTGTTTGTCTTGTGATGTCAATGACTTTTACTGCTATAAAAGGGGAGCTGGGATAGCCTAAGAGACACAACCTGTGTGATTTCCACAACTCTCCACCATGAAGATCGCTATCCTCTTCACTCTCATTGGCCTCAGCCTCTGTCAGGGTATGTATGGAAAGCATCTGCTGTGTGCTCAGTATATGATGATGCTAAGTTTAGTACGCTGCATGTTAACGCTTGTATATGTGTATGCTGAACACTGCTTTTGTTTCTTCTTTTAGATGCTCTTATACCCACCCTGTCATGCATAAAAAAGGACTGCCGTGAAAAGATTAAAGCGGTAATGTATTCATACAGATTGTTGATATATATTTTTATTTGTTCTTTTGAAAAATAATTTTGTTGGTGCTGTTGATGTTAGAAACTGACCGGCGTTAGAGAGACTGTGCTGCTGAACTGCTTTGCTGGTGCTGTTCTAGACTTGCTAGAACTGTAGGCCTCATTCAGCACAGATTATAAACAGACTGGGTAAAATGATGCTGAGATTACTAAATATTTCACCTTCAGGCTACAAATCAAAATGATTTCAAGCAAAATTCCTCTAACAAAGGAAACACCATAATATTTATTTGGCAGAGATAAAACTTTTATGACAGAACTCAAAATTATGGTGTTTCCTTTGTTGCAGGAAGTTTGTTCAAAATAATTTTGATTTGTGGCCTGATGGTAAAATATTCAGTAATCTCATCATAACCTCCAATATATATCTTTGCCACAAGACAGCAAAACAGCTTACGTTAATATTGTATTATCAGAACATAAGTTGCACTGATTCCCATAGCCTTTCTTTTAAATGATCTTACCTGATTCATATATATAATATAAGACCAAAATAGCAAAAATAATACTAAAGCTAAGTTATTCAGGAGCATCATATTTTGATTGTCTTTTGTTCATGTATTTTTTTTTTTTTGCTAAAATATGTGCTAAATATAATTGTGTAAATCATTTTAAGAAAGACATAGTAAGGTGAGATGATTCATGTAAATGTGCCCAGGATGTGCACATTAAGGTAACATTGCAGCCAGTAAGTTTATCCCTACAATCTACAACACATAAAAATCCTTCTATTCTTCCACCAGGTTTAGTAGGCCACTGTCAGCACTAAACATTATTCATCCTTACAAAAGCATAAATATAAAATATACATATATGAACAACTATTGTGGTATTTAAACTTTCTTAGGAGTTGCCAACTCTGACCATCACAAATGCATTAGCAGATATTCACAATATATCAGTATAACTTTTACCTATGCAGTGTTACTAATATGTATCTCAGAATATAGATTAAAGCCACCACACAGTAGGGACAGCTTGATTTATTGGGAATTACATGTGTTCAGAATGGTGGGGATAAAAACTGTGAAAACTGTAAAATTTATTTTTTTCTACCCCAGAAAGGAGATTGGTTGCTTTGAACAGCTGCTTGACTTTTGCTTGTATTTTCCTTGCACCACTTTAGATAAATCTTCCAGACTGCATCACATCATCTCTAATTCTCCTCCTTCATCAGTTCAAGCTGCCTGCTCAGTGCTGCTCCTCTATGATCCGGTAGGGATCTACGATGGGGCAGCACGTGTGGGAACATAGCAGCCATGACAGCTGGCTCCATTGACAATATCCAGTCTTGCATCACTTCACACTGCGTGTCTCCTGTGCACAGCTCTTTTCACTGGGGCATTGGACAGCACTGTTAATCTCCTTCTGGAAGAGCATGAGCTGGAAGATAGATTTAAAAATAAACATCAATCTTGTATGATCTATAACATAGATTTAATCAACAGAGATCAAATTAGACAACATTGTAACTTTGCATTAGAACAATCTGTTTGAACAATCAGAACTTCATATTATTACCCGACAATGCCAGATTGATTAAACTGAATCTCTGATAATTCATCTTGTGAATTGTCAATCTTCATTAAGTCTGTACCAATCTGACAGCATGCATTACTGCATGCTGTAAATTATGCGGTAATTTGTGTGCAGTAATTTGCATTCATTTTACCGAAAATCACTATCCTCAAGGAAATTAGGAGGCATGTTAGTACATAATTTACCGATCAATTTAAGACCTGTCTGTACCTGGCGGTAAAGTCAATTTATATTCATTTTGCAGTTTTTAGAGGAGTTCCTATTGCTGTTTTAGTGGATTTCCTACTCAGGCTGTGTAATAGAAAAGAATAGTACAAATAAAACTCCTAATGTTTACTTATTTATTTTTTATAGAGGATGTCTATAAATTTATTTTCATAGGTTGCTACATAATCAAATACACCTTCCCCCTTCAAAAAAAAAAATCCAAAGACTATCCTTAATTATAAAAGACAATTAAAGACTATTATCATTTATTTACTTCATGCTTACCGCTGAAGCACTGCACATTTTGCCGCACTTTATGCATTTACCGCTCGCTTTACCGCATGTTTGGAAATTGCGGAAAAATATCTCAGAATTGCTACAAAAGAGGCAAATACTGCATGAGGGCCCGTATGCAATTAACCTTTTCTCCTGAGTTCTCTCCTAGGTAATAATTTGAAATGTGTCACTAAAATGCCTTTTAAGCCACCAGAAAGCAAGAAAATACTCAAAATAATGTTGATAGTACTTTATCATTTACTCTTTGGCACCTTTATTTTTTTTTAGTTTAAAAGTGTTGGGAAGTTATTTTAAAAAGAAGATGAAAAATTCTCTCCTAGGAGAAAACTCAGGTGGAAAAGTGAATTGCATATGGCCCGAGGTATTTTACTGACAAAAAAATATTTACCGCACATAGCTACCAGAATTGCGGCCTTAGTCGGATAAATGGACATAGCAGGAGTGGAGGTCAGTATTCTTGTGTTTTCTGATGTATTTACTATCAAATAAATTATATGTTTTATTTCAGGTACCTGATAAGGACATAAGTAACCTGGTAAATGATGTCCTATGTGACGTAAGTGTCTGTTTTTTCCTTTATAAGTAAAAAAGTGCTAGTTCATTAGAGAACCTAAAGTATATATAAAAAGTATGTATTCTGCACCAATAAAAGCTTCTGCTAAAAAAATCATTAGCCAGATCAGTAGTGAGTCACTGCTGGATGGAGTTATATCAGTAAAAAAATATATATACAGTATATATATATATATATATATATATATATATATTTTTTTTTTTTTTTTTTTTTTCTTTCATAGTATTACACAAAATCTGCATAGTTCAGTCCAGAAGAGTCACAGTTACTGTCACCTATTGTACAGAAAGGACAATGGGAAGGTGGGTGAGAGAGGGCAGAGGGTATAGATAGGTCACAGAATTGATGGGGAGGATTGGCCTGTAACATATTATCTCCATAACGCTTTTATGCTACTATAACTAGTGTTGGTGTTTAAACTTAGCATATGGAAATGGGAACATCTGAATACTGCCGACTGCCATACATCAGTATAATTTCAGTATCAGACAAGCTGACAGAGTCAGGGAAAGTTTCACATGACTCCGATGTTTCCTAGAAGGAGGAGGCATTGGAGTCACATGAAATGCACCATGAAGCGCAAGTGAGTGAACTCCCCCTTGATCCTGTCTACTTGTTTGGTACTGAAATGGTACTGAAGGGTGGTGGTCGGCAGTATTCAAATGTTCTGAATTCAATATGTCCCTTTTCCACTAGGTAATGCAATCATAAATGCAATCGGTCTGTGTTGTGATCCCGGTACCTTCAGTTTTCACTACTGTGATTACGCCACAAACCATAGCAAAGTTGTGCATGCTGGCAATTGCGATTTGGGAAAAAATGAATTGCACTAGTGGAAAAAAAGGCCCTTACTGTAACACTAGCTGGCCATTCATGCTCCATCTGTGATTCCTTAGGAACAACTTTTATATCTGGATACATTCTAACTACAAGATCTCTATGAGGTCCTTGGCCTAATCTTTCTTTCTATTAGTTTCAATCTGCAGCCAGTTAGGAATTTCAAAAATGGACAGAAAGCTGGAAATTCTTGTCTTTCTAGTCACAGTAATCTTTGCCTTCTTTTAGTATTGTCAGAAGACTATCCAGAGGCTCCTACCATGCTGTAGGCCACCTTGACCAATAATCTAGAATGGGAATGGGAGCTGCCGATCCTTCCTGATGGGTTAGCAAGAGATTGGGCATTCATCTTTGCAATGTATAAAGCTAAACTGATAGCTAAGCTGAAAATGTGAAGGCTTTTTCAGCAGCAAACGTAACATGTCTGTTAATTTCCAGTGTGTGATCTCCTAAACACACACTTTTGTGGATGAAAATAAAACTTGTTTTCAGGTCAAATCTGTCTTACCAGTGATCCTCAATGTAGATGTTGATTTCTGGTACATTCTATGATTCACATGATTAACTAAGCCTCTATTTTTCAGGCTACAAACTTTGATGCTGACGTTAAAGAATTTCTGGTAAGGAAATGCTGTCAATGTAAATCTTTAGGGAAAAGTATTCAGTGTTTAATTCCTCTACTCTTGAGGCCTAAGACAACTAAGACAAATTAGAGCAGCTCTAATGCCTTTATACATGACATCATTCAAGCAAATACTGTGTGATTAACAGTCATGAATACCACAACTAGCAATACCCTAACATGTTATCATAAAAGGCTTAAGCAATAGGTGGTTATATAATTATTACTATATCTATTACTATAGAACCAACATCTAATTTAGGTATATCACTGTCTGTCTTAAGAAGAGCTCACAATTTTTTTTTCCAAAGTCATATGTCTATCATAGTCTAACACTGATTTCTGAAGAAGGTAGTTATTAACATCTGTATTTATATAGCATCAACATCTTCCTTAGTGTTGTACAATGTACAAAAAACATACAATAATGTGGAACCTAGATACATAAGCAGTTCAACATACTGTACACTCATGACAACCAGTGACACAAGTACAGATTCATACAATTGATGGCCACTCCAGTTTGAAAAAACATCAACAATACTGATAGATGTTCATTTGATAAAATGTTCAAAAACAGGAAAACACGGGGATAAAGTCCTTTCCCTGGCAAGCTTACAGTCTATAGGGTAGTGGGTGGAGATTCTGGGGGGAGTAGATAAAGGGGTTTAGCAGATGAGGCCGGGAGCTTCAAATTCTAGCTATAGCAAATTGTAAGCTTGTCTGAATAGGTGTATATTAACTTATCTGCATGTTTTTGGCTACTTAATGAGTAATGAATCCTCTTTACCTACGTACAAGTTTGCAGCAACATCAATAATGTCAATGTAAAGTGAAATCTGAAGTGAAAATAAGATTATGACATAATTAATTGTATGTATAGTACAGATAATAAGTAGAACAATAGTAACAAGAAAAAGAGTCTCATATTTTTCTTTTCAGTTATATAGCTTTATTTATAATATTGCATTGTACTGTCACCATTGCTGTTTAGACTCCACACTCTGTATTTTTAGCTCGTAAACAAAGCATAGCTAATGACCCTTAGAACTTTCCTGCAGTAAAACCTTATCTCACGGTGTCTGTCACTGTTTCTTGGCTTTCTAAGCTCTTCAGAAAACAGGAATGAGTTTGGCCAAGTTAGTTGACTAGCTCAGAGAAGCTCTTGTGAATAGATAAAAGCTTAACTCTTCCTGTACTGAAAAACAATACGGGACTCTTTTCTTTGCTACTAATGTTCTATTTATTATCTATACTACACATACAATTCATTATCTCATCAGTTTATTGTCATTTCAGATTTGCTTTCATAGTATTGGAAACATTAGGCTGTGCTGAAGTTATTCTGTGACAAATGCAACTTTGCACCTTTATAAGTAAAAATCTCATTTACTTATATTTGACTTTACAACATTGTTGTATAATCACCAAGTGCACACTTTGTAATAAAGCCACACTGGGCAGTCACTTTGAGGCTGCATGAATGCCTTGAAGTTATTGTATAGCAGTGACATTGTGCTACAAATGCATCTTTAAGAATATTCCTCTTGGATGACTGACATTTATTTGCCATGCTAATGTAACATTATTAAGGATTGTGAAAGGATTGTGACTTTTTCTCTTTTTGTAGGAAGATATCAAGTGTGTGCTATGTGGCCTTGATGATATTACGGTAAGTCTTAACTAATCTATACAAAGAGTTCTGTGTAATGTGTAATATGGCATGATAGGAAAATATAACCAGATTTGGTTTGTCAATACATTTCCCAAGAATTAGAACTGTCTTTTTTAATAAAATTATTTTTTAATATGTATCTGTCAAAATAAGGCATGATAAAGTTCATATTTTGAAAAACCTGTTTTGAGTAAACGTAATGCATTTTTTGGCCAAAAATGTTCCTTTGACAAAAACCTTTTTCTCATAAAAACTCATCCCCATGAGTGAGAAGTGCAGCTAGTATGAGAAAAAAGTGAATGTGTTGCCAGAGAGTGACAAAGACTGCAGGGAACCAGCGGACAAAACAAAGGGAAAATACTGCAGGTGTCTTCTAGTGGTCACTATACAAATATTAGCACCTCTAATCAGGGCCGTGCAGAAGATCCTCAAGGGGGTGGTGCTTAAATTAAAAAAGGACCCCAATCAGCAGTAGGTAGACTGCACCCACCCCCACAGCAGCAATGAGTGGCCTCTCACTGCTCTACCTCTCTGCAGCTATAGGTAGACACTACCTGCTCCATCATCCCACCTTCCCATCTCCAGACATCAGCAATAAATAACCTATCCCTCCTGCCTCCAACACATCAACAAGAGGTGGCTTTTCCTTGCTTTACCCCAGCCCAGAGAGAGTAGTAATGCATTCACCTTGCTCCATTCCTCATGACATGGAGGACACAGCCTGGACACCGGAGTGTGTGATGCAGTCACCTGTCTCCAGTAATTGTGCTCTCCCTCCTGACTCCTGCAGTCCAGCAGTGTGTGTAAACAGAGCACCTCTTCTCCATACACTATGGCAGCCCCAAGACAACAAGTTTTCCATCTCTATTTACACTTTGGAGCTCAGATTACTTCTCTGAACTACCACCTTTCATAGGCTGTGATAGTGAGGAGAGGAGGAGGCAGTCTCAAATGAAACATGTACATATATTGGCAGCAAAAAAGGGGGTGTTTGAGCATGCAGAGTCCCCCCCCACACCCCCACCCCATGTGCATGTTACCAATGAATGTTAGCAGGTGGGTATAGCTGGTTTAAGAAATCTGGAAGTTTAGCTGAGGTTAGGATTTTTTTAAGTGTGAAGGCTACTGTTGGACTTTATTTGGAAATCCAATACACTGGCAAATCTTTGATAAAGATGCTGATGCTTGATCCTCTCAATGTTATGATGTCATAGAGAAGGAAGGATCTGAGATAGCAGAAGAACAGAGAAACCTCCTGGTTAACCGACAGGGGGTGCTATGCTCAGGAAATGAATAAGATATTCAGATTCTAATGTGAGGAACTTCATGAATAGTACTTGATCTGGAACATGGACTTTATCTATACTAGAGATGTTTGTATTAGCGAACATTTAAAAAATGTGTCCACTAATTTGGGTAGTGCATCATACTGATAGTAAACATTGGTAATGACACGAAAATTCTAATATTGCCTTCCCTAATCTATCTCTACTATCTCGCTACTTACACCTAACAGTAACCGACAGCTGATGTGGGGTTTGTCTACATAATAGCCTAAACCTCAGGCACCCAATTATGTGCCCACTCTGCTGCTGGAATGCCCAAACTCAGGCACCACCATCTCCCAAAGTGTATATTTGGTGTTGTCATAGCTGCAATTTACATTGTGGTCCCTGGAGGGTGATGCCCAAATTGCCAGACAGGTTACATGCTCTAATGAACTGCTTTGCTGTATTCTGATCATCATATTTTCTATTTTCAATATTAATTTGAAACTAACCTGATTTATTTTTTTAGCTCCTAGTGCAAGAACTCCTAACCAGGATTCAGGTATGTGTTAAGGGTATATATTACAATTGCATATATCGTCCTTCAAGAAACAAGATAACAAGAGTATAGTAGATATCTTCTATTCTTTTACTTCACTGCTTTCACCCTCATTTTATATTTTAATCTACCATTCTCTTTGTCATAGACAAGTCCAGCCCTGTGTTGTACAGCAGAACAGAAGGCTATTGAATCTTGTGACCTCTCAAAAAAAATCACTTTGTACAGTAATTCTGCATATGGGCAGCTATACTGTCTACTAGTGATGAGCTGAAATGTTGTGTTTGCGTAATTACCCCATGAAATTCGCATTTATGGTATAAAATCATAATTTGCAATAACCAGAAAATTCATATTTCATGATGTTCATTTCTGCCATATCTTGCATCCAATCATAAATCTATGTTTCATTCCTCATGTCTTCTTCTTGTGTAATTGCAAAAAATACATAACATTGCAAAATTAGCACATTACATTTATTCCTACTGTCTACAGCCCTTCTGGAAATGTGACTGTTACTCACTACAATATAGGGTTCATTTACTCAATGAATCACACTCTTTACCAATACCCCACACCATTACTGGCTATGTGAGACTACATAAAACCCAATAGGTCAGTGCATCCAGCACATTAAAGTCCTGTCTAATGGACTGTGGTATGAACAAAGTTAGTGAAAAGCCTGGCAGGTGGCAGTATAGGGGCGATACCAAGTGGTCTTTGCTTGTCAAGACTTCTGATGTTAATGGTTGTGAATTGTTGTTACTGTTATTTGTGCAGCATGACCCTGACTTCCTGTTCCAGTGAGGATCTGGGCTCTATTGTCAGTGTAGAAGGTCCCTGGAACAGGAAGTGAGGTACAGTAATAAATAGGGATGCTCATTCGGATTCCGTAGAAATGCAATTTCCGAAATTCCGATCGGAAATTGCATTTCCGCATCGGAATGCGTAAATCAGTAATGCATGTGCGGTAATTGCGGACATTTCAGCCGACTTTAACATCGATTTTCTCAAAAACTATAAGGTCTTTTGAACACTTTTTTTGCATCTTGTTCACACCATTCAGTTTAATAAACCCTGAAATGTGGTGTTTCTAGGACTTACGGTGGCTTTGCTATTAACCACTAAAATCGGCGGATTTCTACTGTAATGTAAAATGCAGAAAACCTGCATCTGCCTATTTTCTGCATTTTACATTACAGTTTAGCGGTTAATAGCAAAGCCCCCGTAAGTCGTAGACACACCAAATTTTCAGGGTTTAATAAACAGAATCTTGTGAACAAGATGCAAAAAAAGTTTTCAAAAAGACCTTATAGTTTTTGAGAAAATCGATGTTAAAGTCGGACGGAATTTCCGCGATTTCCGGCGGAAATTCCACATTGGAATGCGGAAATTGGTAGCCGAAAGCGGAATCGGTAATTGGCAATGGTGGAATGCGGATTTAACGCGGAATCAGAAATTGGCATTTCTGACCATCCCTAAAGAGCCGACAGAGGTTCTAATTCTTCCAAACTCTAAACAAGTTATTTTCATTACTGTCTCAATCTCCTTTGACACAAAAATAGAAGAGAAAGTTTATGTTTTTATTTTATAATCATGCAAATCCCTTTAAAGTTTTTTGTCAATATACTGTATATTAATTTGAATATATTGTTATTTATCTGGTAAATAATGAACAAAGATAATCATAAAAATCATACATATAAGTCTATGCTACTAAAGCTTA